>NC_134486.1:399682060-399982060 GCF_040206685.1 Ascaphus truei
TTAAGCGGGGTTGGGGGCGGGACTAGGGTTGGGGGTGGGACTAGGGGCGGGGTTGGGGGCGGGACTAGGTGGCGAGTAGATTTTTTTGGTTGGCCGAGTAGATTTTTGGGTGATTTGTCGAACACTGTATATCTATATATATATATATATATATATAAAAAACAGAGAGCGCACGCCCCACAGTGTAACACTGTAACATTTAATGTTGGGGAAGGGTGGATGGAGGGATTAAAAACACTCACAAGGTTAAAATTCATATAAAGCAATTTGTGATATATAATCACCACCAGGCATGTCCAAACTGCAGCAGGGAGTCCGAAATTCGCTGGATATGGTCACTCACACAGCGCTGTCCCTCCGGTTCACTCGAAATCCTCCAAAGTCATTTGGTATCAGAGTTGGCCTTGAATTCACTGCATGTGCTCCCCGGCCATAAAGGAGCACACTACGTGATGACGTAATGTCGTAGGTGACGTCCCCGACGCGTTTCGTCGCAACAAAAGCAACTTTATCAAAGGGAATGTCTCTGAACAAGATTAACACTGTTTATGTACTGGATGGTCCCGAATTTGATTGGTTGGAGGTTAAAATGGATGTCCCACCCCTAATTATGATCGTAGCTATGGGCTAGTATATTGTTATTTACCCAAAGTAGTTTAAATTAACTCATTGTTGTCTAAATATTTCTTTAAGGTATAAATGAGTCATGGGATAGATAGACTAACCAGTAACATTAACAGTGCTAAGACAGAAGATACTATTATACTAATACACACTCTGCCTAAATGGGTATAACATAGTACAAAACAACTTAAAACAATATATATATGTATAATAGCATAAACAACAATGTTATAAGCAACAATTTTAATTTTATTCCACTTAATTTAAAACCTTTTACTACCATTATAGTTAATCAATTATTTCTTTCTAAAAAAATATCAATTATTAAAAAATATCAATTATAAAAAATCAACAATTATAAAAAATATATAAAATATTTGTTATACTAAAACAATAATTGAATCTATATATTAGAATCAAGAGGACCAAACTCTCAAATCTGATTATACTAGTGTGATAACACACAAATGCATTGATTAAAAATGAAAAATTAAAGAAATGAATAAATGAATCTAAAATGTCCACATGATTGAATAGAGAAGATAAGCGAAAAAAGGGAAGGGGGGGTGGTTGTAAGAGGGGGGTGGGGAAGGGGGGGGGGGAAATAACTGCATTGGATAGAGGGGGATGGCAAAAAGAAGCAGCAGAGACTGACTCAGAGAAACTACACCCAAGATGGATATACAGACCTATACCAGAGTGCTGGTATCTAAACATTCATTCAGACCACCGGGGGTTAGTGTCCCCAAACGGTGTACTCAAAAGGTCTCCCTTCTACAGAGTGATTTAAAACGGTCCCCTCCTGATTCACTTTCTATAGATTCTGCTGTGGAGCTGGTTACTCCATGTGAGAGCTGCCGTGGACCCCTGGGATCTGTACATTTGTTCTGGTGCTATTTGTCAGGACTCTACACAGGTTTTTGGACATTGGACTTTTTATTATTCACATGTCATCTTGTGTTATCCTTGTCTTTGTTCTAGGTTAATGCTGCTTGCTGTACACTAATAATTGTTTTATTTTTAGTTCAACTATATAATCACATTTATTGTCATATATTGGTTCACTAATATTCACCTTTTGGCGCTACTTTTATATATATATATATATATATATATATATGCCTGCAGCAGAGTCAGGGGCC
Organism: Ascaphus truei; assembly: GCF_040206685.1. NCBI lineage: Eukaryota > Metazoa > Chordata > Amphibia > Anura > Ascaphidae > Ascaphus > Ascaphus truei. The sequence goes on from NC_134486.1 coordinate 399,683,827, forward strand.
TGCATCTACCATTCAGGGCAGGGCTTGGAAGGGGGAAAACCCATGATGACTACTGGTGCCTGCCCTTATCAGGACTTACCACAGTAGGAGGAAGATAGGTATAGCCTGTGCTGTTTACAGGGGGCTATATATATATATAGCCCCCTGTAAACAGCACAGGCTATACCTATCTTCCTCCTACTGTGGTAAGTCCTGATAAGGGCAGGCACCAGTAGTCATCATGGGTTTTCCCCCTTCCAAGCCCTGCCCTGAATGGTAGATGCAGGCCCCTGACTCTGCTGCAGGCATGAGACAGAGGGGAGGTTCTGCTGACGACATGAGGGGTGGGGCTGAGTCTATTTAGCAGCCCGCTCCTGTAAGTGACTGTCTGTTCTGTCCGAGGAGTTGGAGGAGACAGTTCGGTCTCACCTGTGCAGTCGTACAGGAGCAGAGAGAGGAGAGACTCAGCCACTTTGAGTAGAGCTGATAGCACCATAGACCCGGTGGACCAATGCCCCTCACCCCAGGTCTGGGGTGATGGGGAGAATCCATTCCCCACTGAGGGGATAACCTCGGAGGTGGGCAGCGGGGTATTGACGCCCTAGCCCAGACCATCCTGTCGGAAGAGAGACTTGGAGGGAAGGAGAGGAGGAAAGACCTGTAAAGGGAGGAGAGCGGAGTGATAAGCGGGACATTGCTGTTGTTGTTGTGGCTGCTGGTCGCCACTACATTTGGAGTCGCTGATCTGACAAATAAAGAGACAATACTTTTATACAAAGACTGTTGTGTGAGTCTGGAGCATTCACACTGGGACCAGGGTTCACTCTTCTATACAAGTCCTATCCCATATCCCTGGGAGTATAGAAGATTGAGGCGCTGCACCACTAAAGCATGGAGGCTACCACCCCAGAAGCCTGGTCCTGTCTCTCCAATAACAACGCGGGAAGCTCGGGACCTCCTGTTCCACGCAGGTATGCACCACCACTACGCATGTAATCTGCCCTCACGCACCCTAGACACCACAGATGAGTCTGGGGGGGGGGAACAAGGGTTACATTTGGAGGCGCTGCTGAGATGCCAGAACAGGTCAGGCTTACAGCGAGGCGGAACGGGAAGAGTGAGATGCACTCTCTGTGCAAGTGCTGGAGAAGGAAGGGCGCAATTGCACATACCGGGGGTAGTCAGGGGAGCGTAGACTCTCGCACAGTACGCCCTGGGCACCCTTAGGAGGTGGCGTAGGAGGGATGAATAGCTATAGCTGTTTGAGTCCCTTAAGGCAGATAGCGTGAGGCAACTGGGGGGGTCAGCCTGCTAACTAGTCCAGGGACCATGGCCCAGGGTCCGCGCTATGAGTGGCCAAAAGTAGGAGACGCCTGTACCTAGAAAGGAGAGGTACACTAGCTATCACCCACACAAACGCACCACAGAGCACTTGCATCGTAGACACAGAGTACAGTGCATGGAGGAGAGGAGTTCCGCTGAGCCTGGGGTAAAGCCACCTCATATTAGTGGGATACAGAAACAGAATGCAGAACACACATTTGGAGGTCAGTCAGTGTCTAGGTACGAGATACCCAGTAGACACTAAGAATAGGGCACATGTACATTTGGAGGGCTCATCCAAGATGGCGTCCGTCCCGACATGTGCTCCGCGGAGCAAGAGAGATGATCTAAAATGGCGGTTCCCGCCAATACTGGAGCAAGCACGTGCATCGTGCAAAGAGACAGTGAGAAAAATGTGGCGGGAAATGTGCAAGAGTCTGGCGCCAAACCAAGATTCCTTGCAAGAGGAGCGGCGCGAAAGTCGAAAGCCCACCCACCTGTGCCGTGACTGGTCAGAAAGCCAGGCCACATCACACTGACGGAGAAAAGACCCCGCCTCTGGATTCCACCAGAGGGAGGGGGCCCCAGGAGAGCCAATCAGGAAGCCATAGCGAAGAGCTTCACTTTTGTCTGGCATTCGAGGAGCAAGGAGCTGAAACACTGAGCTGTTCCAACCCTGAGCGAACCATGACCGAGATGAATACTTTGATTTACCAACTACCAGGAGGCTTACTGGTAGTGGAGGTAGCTGAGCACGAATACCTCCGGTGTTTGTGCGTTCACTGCGGGATACCGGGCGCGGTACCAACCACCAAGGCCCGATGCCCTCAATGTGGCACGTTTTACCTTTGGCTGAACGAGCCGTGGCCTTTGATCGAGACCCCGCGGGGTGCCTCTCCGGGAACATTGACAGAGGTGGCAGAAGGCAAAGACAAGACTGCCCTGGTTCACAAAATGAACCCTACTAGATATATCAACGCCAAAGGGAGGAGAGATTGCTCGCGATCTACTGATGCGGGTACGGCCGGTGTATCATCTCAGGTAGAGTCTGATGTAGAACGCACTAGTCATTCCACAGAGTATGAGCACCGTGACCAGTGGGGTGCACCCCTGTTCACCGGATACCACGAGGGGATGGACCGTACGCGGTTACTATTAATTAAGAATAATATTGTTGATTATTGGTGGGCGGCTGGTTCTTTCACTCAACAAGAGGTGGAGGATGAATTAGATCATAGTTCCGGGAGATATAACAGAAACTTGTTGTACCCCGAGGCCCAAGTATCTTATATTATTTATTTATTTATTTATTTATAAAATATTTTACCAGGAAGTAATACATTGAGAGTTACCTCTCGTTTTCAAGTATGTCCTGGGCACAGAGTAAAACAAATAATACATGGTTACAAGTACAGTTACATAAATGAACAAGGTATACATTATATACAAGACATTGCGTGCACAGTTAAAGAAAATATATATTATGAGCGTATGAAACAGTTACAGACCAGATTAAAGTGTGAGACAGCCTTAGATTTGAAAGAACTTAAGCTGGTGGTGGATATGAGAGTCTCTGGTAGGTTGTTCCAGTTTTGGGGTGCACAGAAGGAGAAGGAGGAACGTCCGGATACTTTGTTGAGCCTTGGGACCATGAATAGTCTTTTGGAGTCTGATCTCAGGTGATAGGTGCTGCATGTGGTAGGGGTGAGGAGCTTGTTCAGGTAGCTGGGTAGCTTGACCAGAAAGTATTTGAGGGTGAGACAGGAAAGGTGAACTTTGCGCCTAGACTCTAGTGATGACCAATCTAGTTCTTTGAGCATTTCGCAGTGATGTGTGTTGTAGTTGCATTGGAGAACAAAACGACAAATTGAATTGTAGAGGGTGTCAAGTTTGCTAAGGTGGGTTTGAGGAGTCGAGCCATATACTATGTCTCCATAGTCAATAATTGGCATTAGCATCTGCTGTGCAATACGCTTTCTGACCAGAAGACTTAGGGAGGATTTGTTCCAGTAAAGTACCCCTAGTTTGGCATAGGTCTTGGTTGTCAGGGTATCAATGTGCATCCCGAATGTTAAGTGGGAGTCAAACCATAAGCCCAGGTATTTAAAACTAGTGACAGGTGTTAGGGTGGTGTTAGCGTTGGTTCTAATCAGGAGCTCAGTCACTGGAAGCTTTACAATTTAGTCTTGGTCCCAAATACCATTGTTACAGTCTTGTCAGTGTTTAAAAACAGTTTGTTTTGGGAAATCCAGTTTTCGAGTCTCAAAAAGTCAGACTGAAGTATGTGTTGAAGGTCAGAGAGGCTATGGCTGTGTGCATAAAGGATTGTGTCATCTGCATACATGTGTATTGAGGCTTCCTTACAAGCTGTGGGAAGATCATTAATGAACACTGAGAAGAGTAGGGGCCCCAGAACAGAGCCTTGCGGGACACCACAGGTGATATCCAGGGGGTTGGAGTTAGAGCCTGAGATGGACACATGTTGGGATTTTCCTGATAGGTAGGACTGAAACCAGTTTAAAGCATGTTTCTCTATTCCAGAGCTCTGGAGTTTGTTAAGCAGGATAACATGATCAACTGTGTCAAAACCCTTTGCAAAATCTAGGAATACTGCACCAGTGAGTTGTCCCCGTTCCATTCCACACTGGATTTCATTGCAAACTTTTAGCAGGGTAGTTACGGTGGAGTGTTTGGGATGAAACCCAGACTGGAATTGGCTAGGGAAATTTGTCTTGGTGTAGAAATCGCTTAATTGGGTGTGGACACATTTTTCCATAACTTTGGATAGAATTGGGAGAAGTGAGATTGGCCTGTAGTTTGAGACAGTGTTTTTGTCCCCACTTTTGAAGATTGGGATAACTCTGGCAGTTTTCCAGGTCTTAGGGATATGGCCTGCAGACAGGATAGAGTTGACTATGGACGCAATTGGTTTGGCAATGGCTGGGGCACCAAGTCGTAGGAACCTAAATTGTAGTAAGTCGGGTCCACATTGGCTGCTTAGTTTTAGTTTGAGGAGCGCTTGTGTAATCTCCTCTTCAGATACTGGGCTAAATTGAAAATTGTGGGCAGTGTTGGGAGGGGGTGGGACTGTAGGGATGAGATTCATGTTTGGGGTTTGTGCTGCGTTTCGCTAATAAGTTAGTGGCACACCCCACAAAGTAATCATTGAATGCATTTGCAATGTCAGTGGGGTTTGTCAGAGTAATATCCCCCTTAGTGATATTACTTGGTTGTTGATGGTTAGGAGGCTGGAATATATTGTTGATAACCTTCCAGAAGTTAGCTGGGTTTGATGTATTTTGGTGGAGATTGTCAGAGTAATATTGTGCTTTTGCATGCCTTGTTTGCCTCGTGCACATGTTCCGCATGCATCTGTAGTGATTGAGATCCTTGGTAGTGCCAGTTACTTTGTAGCTTTTCCACAAGGCATCCCTGAACTGGTAGAGTGCTATAAGGTCAGGTGTAACCCATGGAAGGTGGCCCCCCCGTACCCTTATTTTGCGTAGTGGAGCATGGGTATCGCAGAGTTTTAAGAACTCGGATTGGAAATAGTCGAGCGCAGAATCGGGATCGGGAATTAAATCGATTCTGTGCCATGGGCAGTTGGTAAGGTCATCCAGAAATTGTTGTGGGTTAAAGTTTTTAAATGTTCTAGTGAGGAGAACTTTAGGGCTTGAATGGGGCGGTTTAATTTTCCTTACACAGTACACTATTGCATGGTCACTGAAAATGTCAGGAAGGATGCCAGAGGATTGGATTCTGCTGGGGTTTGAGGAGAGAATCCAATCTAGCAAGGAATGGTTATGCGATTTCAGGTTTATCCGTGTGGGTTGGGAAATGAGTTGTGATAGGGTTAAGTGACTTGAGTTGTATCTGGATTTTGTGGTTTTTAGGGTCAAGCCAATTGAAGTTGAAATCCCCTGGAACTAGCAGCTCACTCTTCTCATTCAGAGAGGAAATGGAGCCAAGAAACTGGGTGATATCAGTCAGGGATTGTAGAGGGGCTTTAGGGGGGCGGTAGATGCCAGCAAGCAAGATGGGCTTAGAAAAGGGGAGGCAGATTTTGCCAACTAGAGTTTCAAAAGAGGGTGGACTTGGTGGGCAATTTAACAGTGTAAATTGTAAGGTGTCTGCAATATAAAATAACACCCCTCCTCCTCTCTTTGACCTATCTCTCCTAAAAATGGAGTATCCCTGAATGGCGATATTTCATCAGGGGTTTTAGGGGATAGCCATGATTCTATAAGAACGATGGCTTTGGGTTTATGCATAAGGCACCATGCCCTTAGTTCATCCAGTTTGGGCAGCAGGCTCCGGATGTTTATATGGGCGACAGATAGCCCTTTTTGGAATTTAAATGTGGAATTCTCAGGGGCATGGGACAGAGCTGAAATGGGAGGACCTGGGTTAGTTTCAATATCACCTGCTAAAGAGAGTAATAGTATGAGTAGAAATTTGGCTAGTTGTTTGCAAGTTGTAAATTTGTGGTGTTTTCCATTAGAGTGAGCAGTGGTTGGTGTGCTGGTTTTTAGAGTTCTCCACCAATATTCAGTATTGAGTAGTCCAGGGTGTATGGTGATGTTGGGTGTGGGCCAGGATGGAGGAATTTGTAGTGGATAGAGGGAGTAACATCTCCATGAGGCCAGGAGAAAGAAAAAAGTTAAAATACATAGCAGGTTCATGATGCCAGAGGTAGGCAGTGCTGCAAGGAGCTGTTGTGAGCAGAGTGAGTGTGAGCAGACTAACAGCAGGTGTGTGCCTTTTCCTTGTCAAATGTTTAGCTGTATTGCAATGCTAGAGTCAGTTCAGGGTTTCAGTGTATTGTGCAGTCAGTTATGGGAGAGACTGCAGTAAATAAGTTGTAAAGGGGTGGGGGGTTGAAATAGGCAGGTTAGCAAGCATGGGATCATAGTGTGATCTGAATAGCTTACCGTTTGTTATCTTGAGTTAAAGAGTTTGCAGAAAGGAGCAGTCCTCAGTCACCTCTAGTCAAACTGTAGTCTAACTGTATTTATCACTTTAAAACCTCATTTTAAATGCCTCACTGTCTAATGCCAGTTGCAGTTCCTGCAGATTGCAGGAAAGGTGTTTGTTATATACAGCTAAAACAGTCACATGACCCTCCCCCTCCCCAATCAGTCAGCTTGTTCCATTTGGTCAATTAACAGCACAGAGTTAAGAGGGGGGGGGGAAATAAAAACTTTTTACATTCAAACATACTAACTTATATCAATTCTACAAGGCCAGATTCAGTCTTTTACACAGGGTTTCAACATCAGGAACATACTTATATCAATTCTACAATTCTACAAGGCCAGATTCAGTCTTTTACACAGGGTTTCAAATCAGGAACATACTTATATCAATTCTACAAGGCCAGATTCAGTCTTTTACACAGGGTTTCAACATCAGGAACATACCTGTGAAGAGAATGCAATTAGATCCATGTCATATCAGCTGAGGTTATTGGTTATTGGTCTTGCATGAAGAAAGTGAGTATATTAAATATAAATATATATATATATATATATATATATATATATATATATATATATACTGTAGTCTAACTGTATTTATCACTTAAAAACCTCACTTTAAATGCCTCACTGTCTAATGCCAGTTGCAGTTCCATTATATGTTGAAGTAGCTCCGGAAGAGCCTGTGTTTTGGGTACTGCCGAGCAGGGCGGGGCACCGCAAGCTCACCAAACTAAGTCGAGCTGACCGGGCCATAGTGGCTAGATACCGGCAGTCCCACGGATATGAGTACCCTTATGTGCCTGAGCCCATCATGAGGGAAATAGAAGAGAACCGGGATAGCTGGCTCAGGGAGGCTGTGCAGGAATATCTTCGGACCAAGTTAGGTCAGGGAGGGTATCATAATGAGGATAAGATAAGTGAATTGGTCCGCATATGGAGCATAGGTAGATGTATCTACATGCATGGTGTAACCTATCGGCCTGAGCATGGGCCGGTCCAATCTTTCGCTGTGACCATCACGGATCATAATGGGCGGAGGATAAGAAAGCCTGATCCAAAGCATTATTTGTAGGGTTCTCCATGTTGGGAGTACCCGGTTGTGTTATCATTGAACTACCTCATATGCAATGTATGATGACAATGTCTCATGTGTGCTGTTTCCCAGGTTGTTCGCCGCAGGATGGGTCTGCTAAAACTAGGTCCAAGTGGGGACCATTGGATTCCACCATAGGGAGAGTGTAGCCCCCTGTAAACAGCACAGGCTACACCTATCTTTCTCCTACTGTGGTAAGTCCTGTTAAGGGCAGGCACCAGTAGTCATCATGGGTTTTCCCCCTTCCAAGCCCTGCCCTGAATGGTAGATGCAGGCCCCTGACTCTGCTGCAGGCATGAGACAGAGGGGAGGTTCTGCTGACATCATGAGGGGTGGGGCTGAGTCTATTTAGCAGCCCGCTCCTGTAAGTGACTGTCTGTTCTGTCCGAGGAGTTGGAGGAGACAGTGCGGTCTCACCTGTGCAGTCGTACAGGAGCAGAGAGAGGAGAGGAGAGACTCAGCCACTTTGAGTAGAGCTGATAGTACCATAGACCCGGTGGACCAATGCCCCTCACCCCAGGTCTGGGGTGATGGGGAGAATCCATTCCCCACCAAATGGATAACCTCGGAGGTGGGCAGCGGGGTATTGACGCCCTAGCCCAGGCCATCCTGTCAGAAGAGAGACTTGGAGGGAAGGAGAGGAGGAAAGACCTGTAAAGGGAGGAGAGCGGAGTGATAAGCGGGACATTGCTGTTGTTGTTGTGACTGCTGGTCGCCACTACATTTGGAGTCACTGATCTGACAAATAAAGAGACAATACTTTTATACAAAGACTGTTGTGTGAGTCTGAAGCATTCGCCCTGGGACCAGGGTTCACTCTTCTATACAGGTCCTATCCCATATCCCTGGGAGTATAGAAGATGGAGGCGCTGCACCACTAAAGCATGGAGGCTACCACCCCAGAAGCCTGGTCCTGTCTCCCCAATAACAAAGCGGGAAGCTCAGGCCCTCCTGTTCCACGCAGGTATGCACCACCACTACACATGTAATCTGCCCTCACGCACCCTAGACACCACAGATGAGTCTGGGGGGGGGGGGGGGAACAAGGGTTACATATATATATATATATAATATATACAACAAGAAAAGAAAGCGCCCGATCCTAGTGCAGCATGAAAAAATACAATTTAATAAAAATGAATAGAACCAACAAATGCAAACTCACAAACAAATAAAAAGTTAAAGCATGTAATGAGTATACTCATTCGCCAACCGCCCACGGAATGCCTCTGCTTGCGCGCCAATCTCTCCGTCTGTGTAGTCCCAGCTCTTCTGGACCGACATCCGCCAGGGGATACAGGAATGAGACAGCCAAAGTGTGACCCGGAAGTCCTCCACAGTCTCAGTGTGATCCGGATATGAGGTCTGTTCCTCGTGACCCCGCAAGGCAAGGGATATTCAGAGAAGTCTCTTCAATGTCTCACAAGTGTCCGTAGTGAAAGGGCAGTGATGAATGGGTATAAAAATGTAACAGCAGTGTAGCAGCAGCTAAAAAACACTTCCCTACGCGTTTCTTCACTCTCACGGTGATTTCATCAGGGGATATCTGACGGATGTACGTCAGACTAGTTATATAGTTATGAGTCAATCAACCAATTAGCACCTAAATTGCTTAAATAAAAACACTTGAATTATTTTGGTTAAATGAACACACATTAAAAGAAGACAATCACTGTCCTGTTCATGATTCATGACAACCTTTCATCAACAAATGGATTACTATATCAAAAGTTAATAAATGAATAATAATATCAAATACATAAAAACAAAATATAGTCAATTTAGTACATGTAATGTTTGTGAACAGTCTTTAGATCTATATAAACCACTATCGATAATATCCATTCAAGACTGCAATAAGATGTTAGACAACACGATTTCAATTATCGGTAGATATCCAATTTAAATTGTCACTGGTTTGTAAGTAACCCCCCAATATAATTGTCAAGGAAACAATTTTAGTGTCCTGATTGATAAGAACATTCACGTCTGCAAAGTTTTTTTTTATCAATCAGGACACTAAAATGGTTTCCTTGACAATTATATTGGGGGGTTACTTACAAACCAGTGACAATTTAAATTGGATATCTACCCATAATTGAAATCATGTTGTCTAACATCTTATTGCAGTCTTGAATGGATATTATCGATAGTGGTTTATATAGATCTAAAGACTGTTCACAAACATTACATGTACTAAATTGACTATATTTTGTTTTTATGTATTTGATATTATTATTCATTACACCAGTACAATACAATACACCAGTTTGTGGGATCAAATCAACACCCAGCCATTTCCACTCTATAATTCCATATACATTACGAACTATTTTGGATGAATATCCCCATACATTCCAATGGGAATTGTTGGCTGAAACCTGCCAGAACTACCTCTTCTGTGTAAGATAGAATTAGGCCCTTTGTCTCATTGGATAATATTAATTTCAGGTTTCTAATGCAATCTCCTGGCTTTCTCCTATTTCCTATTTGGTGGCTCCCATGCCAGGGTATCATAGAAGTACAATATAGAAGATATGTATAAGATGTGTATACTGTATGTATAGATTCAATTAAATTAACATTGATTGAAATAATGCTAACTGTGCAGAATTCTAGATCATTGAGAATATGAAATCTATTGATGTGGTTGTTGAGATGAGTAGTGTACTGTATGTCGATTACAGTTATCTTCCTGACAGAGATAAACAGCACAAGCGTTGAATCGTTAGTCACAATATTGGAGTTTAGTAAATACAGGACAATGATGTTTGAAGCTGCAATTCATAATACAGCTGAACCCCGTTATAACGCGGTGCTCGGGTCCACCCGATACGACCGCGTTATAACCGGGTTCGCGATTAAAAAAAAGGCTGGCGTGATAATGGGTTACGCGTCCGCTGGAGGGGGAGTGTGTCTGTGTGAGGGAGGCGCCAGCAGCAGGACATGAGTGGACGGGGATACAGGGGTTAATTATTGCTCTGCCTGATCTCGAAGACTACAGCTCCCACGATTCCGTGCAGTAGGTTCCCAGGCGTGCTTTTTGCAGGTTTCTCCTAGGCTATTTATGAGAAAGGCAAGCAGAAAATAAATAGCAGCAGGAAAATAGAGGCAGTGAATCCCGCACTGCACAAATTATGTAGAAAACAGTAGAGTACTGAGATCATGGCTGTGGAAGGTAAGTGATGGCTGATTTTCATGCAAATGTTTATTTTTCATTGTTGGTGGATGACTTGGGAAACAATAAATGTGATAAATGTCCTAGTCTCTGCCACCATCTTTCACTTAGCTGTATCTGTAGAAATGGGACCACCTAACCCTATGTAATGAAGCACCCCAATGCTGGTGGAGACTGCAAGCCATTCCAAACAACCAATCACTGGTTTCTGCAGCATAATCAAATTAGACATGGAAATGCTAGGCATATGACAGGTGTGGTTAAGAATGACACTTACAGTAGAGGTACATACTTTCTATATTGTTCAAGCACTGAGGGGTTAAGCCCACATGTTTAGTGGGTTTGCAACATGAGATCGTTAGGGGTGTCATTAAATGTGCATACAATTTTGTGCTCACATTATGTGAATTGAATAATTGCCATTGTATTATTAATGTAATGATGCCCAGTAAGAGGTGTCGGTATCTCTGTCTCTCTGTCTGTCTCCGTTAGTAATAAAGCTTTGAAAAAAAATGTATGTATTATTTTATATTATTTTTTAATGCAGCTTAGCTTTTTGAAAACGGGAGCCACGCTCACACCGTGTTATAAGCGGATCGCGCTATAACGGGGTTGAGCTGTACATTTTATTTGTAAAAGCACATTTAGGGATGCACCCACAACACTTTATTAAATCTGGGATCATGGCTTCACGTTACCTAAACCAGTAATACTATACTTTTAATTTTCCCTGAGGTTAATGCATATCCTCAGGGCTAATTATACAAACACTGTCTGTTGTATATCTCAGCATAGGCTTGAAGTTACATTATTGTAGGGTATCATTGTGTTAAGAGAAAAAAGCAACCAAAAAAAGTGCCCAGAATCCAATTATCAAAATGCAATCAATGTACTGATAACAGATATATTGAAACAGATTAAAAAAAAAAACAAAATAAACAAAACAGAACCGTATATCTGCTTTTAACCATGTAGCTAATAATTGGTATTGGATTAAATGTGAACAAAGTCCAATGGAATAAAGGATTGGAGTGGTTGTTACCAAACACTGGAACTCAACAAATTCTGCTATATTGGTGGAATGAATAATAAAGGAGTACATGCCTTTCACGGGAGACCAAGTTTATCAACACCTTTTTATACCGGGATCATATGATTAAGCAAAGCAAGGAGGTAAAATAAATCGTAATTTATTTCTGGAAAAGACATACACACAATGTAACACAATTTACACAGTTAACACACTTACTGGGAACGGGGCTAACGAATAAAACTGTCCTTTTAAACGGAATTCACAAAAATGACCTCTGTAGGACACCTTTCTAATGACCGGGCGGTACTCACGAAAGTCCTTGAACTGATTTCGGCATGCAATGCCAGCCGTGACCGCTACAGATCCCGGGGCCGTTATTCGAACACTTCACGCGTTGTGTGCCTCGGAATACCCATGTCATGGCGCGGGATTTCTTCCAACCGTACCGCCTTAAGACGCGAGTGCAGGCGAGTGCAGAAAATGGCATTTTAGAGTTCTGGTTTTTAAACACCTGAAATTGACACAGTAGCACAGTACTGTACACATTACAAGTCATTCATTTCATTGCATTTTTGCACACAAAGAAACAGAATCCATGAAATTCAAACAATGCAACCGCGATAAACACGTGTGCCTGGGGCGACTGGCCGCGTTAATGCCGTGTGGAGTACAGCAGCCCATACGAAAACCGCTGCATCTGTACGCTCTCAAAAAGCGGGACATAGAATATTTTCTGACTCAAAATCCTTGAAGCCGGCTCGCGTCTATTCAGTACAGAGCATCTTTGAATTTGCAGCTGATGGTTTGGCGCTTGGAATCTGCGCTCCTGATTGGCTGCAAGGGTTCTTATAGGTTTCAGTGTCCCATTCACAAACCTCTACAGCCTATCAGAGCGTGGGAATTCTCCTGCCAGCCAATCACCGATTCGCCGGTATTGTAAAGCCGGATGGGCACCTTTTCTCAGTCTGCTAAGGGGCATGTGCCAACCTGACACCTCTGCCTCTTCGCATATTGAGCCCACCCGCTGTCCAGGCTCCACAGAGTCTGGGTTTGGGCAAATGGTGGCCAGATAGCCCTGTGTTAGCCCAGGACGGAGATTCTCAAGTATAACTGCTGTACCCCGCCTTTACTAACACCTTGGCATCCCTGAGGCTTTCAAGTCCGGACTCTGCACAGACCCATAGGCACCAAGCTTGATGGCCTCTTGGAATCCAGGACTCGGAAATCCCACAGTTCATTCACAGGTTATCAATACATATACCTATTAAGATGAGCTTTCCTCTCAAGAGGGAAGATGGTGGCGGTGCACTGCGTACCAACAGGCGCCTTGTGCGTTCCGGAAGCAGGAAGAAAAAGCGGATGCTGGATCACGACTTCAAATGGGTAGTTAATGAACAGGAACAACATCAGCTAAAAGCAGGCCATTTTAGGATGAAATCTGACGCGTTTCGTGCCTCCTCTGCACTTTGTCAAAGAGTAATAATCCTCCTATGATGCCGATACTTAAAGCTGCAGTTCAAGCAGTATCCTGCATGTGTGTTTTTTTTAATAAATCAGTTCTGTAGTAAGAAAAAATATTTTTAGCGTTTTCTGTTTTAAAAATAAAACAACTTTGAAAGACCAATTTTCTTGTATTCTATTTTTACAAGCAAGAAAACAAGGGGGGACAAGGGTTAAATGGAGAACCAACAGTCTTCAGGTAAATCAAACCTCATGGGGTTAGATTAAGCCAGGGAGGGGGGGGGGGCGGAGTAAATATATAGAGCCACAATACTTACACGGCCTAGTGTAAGTCCAATTACAACAAGAGGTATCTGTGACAATCCAATTCTCCTGCCCCGGTCCGTGCAGCAGGGGGGCTGGGTCACTGGCAGGTATGGCAAGGGAACCCTCACTCTGCCCCTCTATCCCGGCGTCTCCCACGTGGAGTATTCAAACAGATGGTGAGGCAAATGTATTAGTGAAAAACCGCCAAATTTAATCAGTAGATGGTACTGTATAGGCAAAGCACTCACATAGAAATAGAGTCCTCGGTCAGCACTCGTAGTGCGGGCGCACGCCCTGCAGCTGTAATCCCTGCTACCGCGTCCGGAAAACGGAAATAAGATGGTGACGTCAGGCAGCTTGCAACTGCGACCGCTACGGAGGCTCTCCTAGGACAAGAACGGATGGCCAGTTGGGAGCTACGCGTTTCGCCGAAACTTCGGCTACATCAGGCTCAGAAATACACACTGAGGGGTCCATTCATCTTTTATAGACCCTCAAAACATTGTAAACAGTCCCCACCTGGGTTAAAGGAAAGACAATGGAGGCTTGCTATTCCTCCATTCAACATACTAACTGCTTGCAACCTAAGTTATTGCTTAGCCTCAAGCATAGCATATAACCCTGTTAGCAAACCATTCATTAAAAAAGTCATTCTTGCACTATCAATACTTCCCTAAGCATCATAGTAAACAAACATGAACCATAAGTTAAACTCGAACAAATATACTGAAAATCTTAATGTGCTAAAGCAAAAAACAATTGGGACGGAGCTTAATTCTTGCACTACCTAATCTAATTAGCAAAATCATAAAAGGTTTTTAATTTTTAAAAAAACATTATTAAAAGCGTTATATAGCTGAATTAAATGCCTTTAAATAAAACAAAGCCCAACAAGGTAAAAAATTAATAAAACACATAATATCCATAGTATTAGACAAAAAATAACATTAATACAGAATTTATACACAGAATTTAAAATACACTATTTAAACCAATAGGACACATTCTAATATAGCTTAAAACAACTCTAAAGGCTCATTCTGAGGCCTTAAAGAGAGCAAAAGACAATAAGAAGAGAGGTTGGATGTTAGAAATGAGAACAACGATAGCAATGAAAATAAAAATAAAAATAACAGATAAACATAAATACTAAGACACAAAAACAAGCACTTATAATATATGGATGAAATACATCTGGATGGGGGTGGGCAAGGGAAGGAAGGATGGTTAAGGCCCAATCACTCACAGGGAGAACCCAGGTATCAGGAGCAACTAAATAAATGCCCCAATGTCCAGATCCACATTGAGGCCATATGGGGCCAGCGTGTGTAGCTGATATATCCAGAACGTCTCTCGTTGACGGAGACGTCTGAGTCTATCTCCCCCTCTCCAATTGTCCACCACCACTTCAATACCCCGGTATACCAATCCCGAGGGGTCTCCCCCATGGGCAATACCAAAATGTTGGGATACACTATGTGTCATGATGCCTCTGCGAATGTTGCCATGTGCTCCAGTATGCGAACTCTTAAACTCCGAGAAGTTCGGCCCACATACTGGAGACCACATGGGCACTTCAAAAGATAAACGACAAATTGTGTCTTGCACTCTATAATATTGTCTTTTGCTATCTTTTAGGCCCCAGAATTAGCCTTTATTGTTGTTTTAAGCTATATTAAAATTTGTCCTATTGGTTTAAATAGTGTATTTTAAATTCTGTGTATAAATTCTGTATAAATGTTATTTTTTGTCTAATACTATGGATATTATGTGTTTTATTAATTTTTTACCTTGTTGGGCTTTGTTTTATTTAAAGGCATTAAAGTCAGCTATATAACGCTTTTAATAATGTTTAAAAAAAATTTAAAACCTTTTATGATTTTGATAATTAGATTAGGTAGTGCAAGAATTAAGCTCCGCCCCAACTGTTTTTTGCTTTAGCACATTAAGATTTTCAGTATATTTGTTCGAGTTTAACTTATGGTTCATGTTTGTTTACTATGATGCTTAGGGAAGTATTGATAGTGCAAGAATGACTTTTTTAATTAATGGTTTGCTAACAGGGTTATATGCTATGCTTGAGGCTAAGCAATAACTTAGGTTGCAAGCAGTTAGTATGTTTAATGGAGGAATAGCAAGCCTCCATTGTCTTTCCTTTAACCCAGATGGGGACTGTTTACAATCAATGTTTTGAGGGTCTATAAAAGATGAATGGACCCCTCAGTGTGTATTTCTGAGCCTGATGAAGCCGAAGTTTTGGCGAAATGCGTAGCTCCCAACTGGCCATCCGTTCTTGTCCTAGGAGAGCCTCCGTAGCGGTCGCAGTTGCAAGCTGCCTGACGTCACCATCTTATTTCCCTGTTTTCCGGACGCGGTAGCAGGGATTATAGCTGCAGGGCGTGCGCCCGCACTACGAGTGCTGACCGAGGACTCTATTTCTATGTGAGTGCTTTGCCTATACAGTACCATCTACTGATTTAAATTTGGCGGTTTTTCACTAATACATTTGCCTCACCATCTTTTTGAATACTCCACGTGGGAGACGCCGGGATAGAGGGGCAGAGTGAGGGTTCCCTTGCCATACCTGCCAGTGACCCAGCCCTCCTGCTGCACGGACCGGGGCAGGAGAATTGGATTGTCACAGATACCTCTTGTTGTAATTGGACTTACACTAGGCCGTGTAAGTATTGTGGCTCTATATATTTACCCCCCCCCCCTCCCTCCCTGGCTTAATCTAACCCCATGAGGTTTTATTTACCTGAAGACTGTTTTTTCTCCATTTAACCCTTGCTCCCTGTGGCAGGACGGCCTGTAGCCGAGGTCAGGGAACAGTCCACACGTGTAGTTTCAGGATAAATGAAAACGTTCAGTGGCTTTATTTCTCCACAGCAACATAACATGCGGGTACACTGTCCCTTTAAGCAAATAAATCCTGCTCCACGTTGGGAGAAAACTAACACAGCAGTCCTAGCTAGCAGGCTGGCTGGCTAAACCATACCCAAACCGTAAGAGTCTTTTTAAGCAGTCATGCAAACAAATGAAAGAAATCTTACTTTGGCTGCAGTAAGTAGTGTGCTGTATCCTTCTGGCTAGCAGCACATCTATCCATGTGCTCTCATCTCAGACAGCCACCTACTGCTGGTAACAAGATCCTTATCTACCTTGCTGGCTCTCAGGTGTCAGCTTACATCATGATTAGCTAGCTTCCACCTGAGTTAACCCTTATGAGTGCTGGATGAAGCACTCAGACATATGTTTCCCAGGCATAACTGATAGGGGTTGACTTCACCCTGTCACACTCCCCCTTGTTTTCTTGCTTGTCTCTCTTGTCCAGGGTTTCTGGATAACCCCTACTGGGGTTGTAGCAGAAGGGTTCATCAACCTAGGTTTTTATTCCAAATTGATTGCCCAGGGGTATTTGTCACCATACACTGGTAATATTTAATCTTGTTTCTGTGGGTTTCTTCTGTGGAGGTTAGCGCCTAGGTTTTTTGCTGTTTTGATTCTATTTTTACATGCATGTTTGTTCCTATAGCAACCATTTACATTCCCCAGATATAAAGATGTCGCCAAACTTCGCTGATCAATAGACGGAGAACGAATTGACCGGCAGCTATGCAGTTCTTTAGGTAAGTAGAGATTGCCCACATGAAACTATTAAAGTAAAAAAAAAAAACGGGAGCTTGAACTGGGAAACGTTCCCTGGAAGTCGCGCATTGGACCCTCTGACATGGTACACATACCAATACAGTGGCGGCCGCCTTTAACCTAAATCGGCTTTATCCGCGGCTCTCTGATAATCTCAGTCAGACGCGTTTTTTTTTTTGGTCCGGAGTGAATTGCGTTATTTTAGCGCTTGTGATATTAGCATTTTATTCTCGCTGTCTGCAATACTGCAATGCCGTGTAAAAACTCAAGGGGGCGTTTGCGAGCTGTTGTCTTGGAAGTCTAATACCTTCGCGGTTCAACCTACGTCAGTACACAGTCTGTGTGTGCGCGCGCAGTAATTGTAAATTTGCATATTTACATTATACATGCATTTGCAGTGCTGTACTGTATAGTATGTCTCATTTGAAAATTTTCTGCATGATCGTAGATACAGGAAAAAGCCGGTGACACACACCTATACCCTCCAATAAATTCGGGATCAATACGATAAAAACATGGATCGCTACATAACCTTTTCCTTATTGCATGCTTCCACACATGAGGAGCTGGCAAAAATTTGTAAAAGTCATAGTTTTTGATAAAATACTGATAAATTTGAACAACTGTTGCCATCTTATCATCTGTTGCATTAATCGCGGCCCATATTAAATATGCGTAACTTCTGTCGGGTTTTTGGAAAACGGGCTGCACTTGAACACTCATGGTGGCGGGTCTAGAGAATAACAGAAACTGGTCTTTGTCTTTCTTTATTATGAAAAGCCTAAATTGATACATTATTTTAACCTCTTCCTTCAGTCCCAAGGCCAATTTACAATAGCACACCGTGGTATCTTTTTTAAACGAAACACCTGCAAGTCGACACACTACTGAAGCGCATGCGCATTACACTTCATGAATATCTGCCATCTGGCGGACACGCGAAGAATTGCAACCTATTAAATCCGAACCATTCTCAATAAACGCATGAACCGCGCATCAACCGCGCGTGACCCGCGGCTGAGAACGCAACATGAATGCGGCATGCACCCGGTGAAGTGCGTAGCATTCGGAAAAAAATCCAGGAAAAATGCGGTGATGTTTTAGAATAAAGGGGGCCGCAACAGTAGAAGAGCATGGCAACTTGAGCGGCGGTTCAAACAGTGTCAGACCTCCTATAGTATCTAGGCACCTTAAGAATGTTAAAAGAAAACAATACAATACATTTAAACAGCAAAGGCAGTGTGCCTAAACAGGTCATAATGAACCCCTTCAGATCCAGGAGTACACATTTGTGTAAAGCAGGGGGGCGCAAACTTTTTTCCCTGCGCCCCCCTGCCGGCTGTCCCCTCACTCCCGCGCCCCCCCCAACCCCAACTTACCCTCGCACCGGCGTAATGACGTCACGTTGCCATAGCAACGTGACGTCACATGACCTCGCAGCGTCATTTTGACGCCGCGTTGCCATGGCGACGCCGGGAGGAAGCGGCCGGAGCCACGGGTAAGTATGGTTTACAGAGGCCCTGCAGCTCCCCCGGCACTTAATTCTGTAAACCCCGCGCCCCCCGTCGGCAGTCTCGCGCCCCCCCTGGGGGTCGCGCCCCACAGATTGCGCACCGCTGGTGTAAAGAACCAAAGCATCCATATTCTCAAATATATATATAAGGGTCCCCGGGCCTTGGTGCATGCGCAGATGGATCCTCAGCCCAGCGCGCCTGGGCAGTGGCCTCCAGCGCTCGGGTCGCCTGCGCAGTGGACTCCGGCGGTCGGCGCAGCACCAAAACCACTCGGCAAACTGGGAGACAGAGACGCGCGCGCGCACACACAGACGCACACAGAGACACACGAGGAATTCACAGTTGGTATAAATATAGAAGTGCAAATAGCTAAAACAGGGGGGGGTGCCGAGTGTTCTATGTCAAACTTCTTTGCGTTTTGTCACTGAAATTGTTTACATTTTTTATGAAAAACATCACCATCACAAATACAATTTCTGTGACAAAAGACGAAGTTTCACTTAAAATGCACGTGCTTGGCGCACACATCCTTTTTTTTTAATGAACTGTATCTTTAGCACCATTGCTACAGAAGGGCCTGCAACCCAGTGCATTGTGTTGCAATATATTGCAGGACAATGTGTTAGAGAAGAGGTTACAATAAACACATATTCCAAAGCATTACACATCTGCGCTTCTACTTACACTTGAGGAACCCCTTCTCTGGGAAGAACATGTTCTCTCCTCTTATTCTCCTGTCTACGATGGCATTAAATTGACATTGAGAGAAATGATGCTGCCTGTGCAGAATATTGGAGCTTTTACTGTGTATTTCCTGCAGTCATCTATTTTTTTTTTTAATTAATAGTTTAAATAACATCTCTTTGCTGGCCCTAGAGAAATGCTTTACTGGTTTTTAACTGTGATTATACATGACAGCTGAAGTGTCTCATAGCTTGCATTTTACCATCCAATTTATTCTAAACCCTTCTGTCTTTGGCAGATGAAGATGTTCTCATGTTTTACTATGGATGGCTCTTATTTAGCATTTTTTTTTTCCTATTTCACACTGTTCTCTGTCTTTCCATTTGAAGATTTTCTTGTATGAATGTCTAAAGATTGCTTGTGTGTATTATTGTATTAAGAATGTGTATTAGCTGGAAAACTCAAAAATAAGCGAATAAGTGTGTTAAATAAACACAATACATACAGTTCAGCTACAGGCGCTTCACAACAAGCAAATATGAATGAATATATGTCCCTGAGTTGGCCCCTGAGAGGTTAAATACAACCTTCGAGTCCAATCTGTTGCCAGAAACAGTCCAAAAGACAAAGTTCCAGGAAGGTGCCGCTCCCTCAGTTGGAAGTGCTAACCCAGCACTTCAATAGAAACTAAATAGGATGAGAAGAACAGAAAGCGCACACTTCTTGGTGCAATGACGTTTTTATTAGATTAATGAGACAAACAAACAAATAGTAGTAATACACTCACAAACATCCAAATGCAGTAAGCAGTAGTCCGCAGATCCGTGCTGGAGATATGCAGAGTTGTCCTCACGTGGGGATACTCCGCCTGTTGCTACAGCGCGTCCGCTGCTTGCTTCCGCCCTTCCGGTAATTCCGGAAAATCTTCCTCAGCCCAAAACAGTACTGGCATGAGGAGAGGGTCTTGAAAATACAGGAGGAGGACTGTATATTGACAGCAAGACACAAGGGGACCAGACCTATTTTCCATGACACAGAGGACCCAGGAACCTGCCAGTGGCTGGACCCTCTAGCACACCAAGATACCTGGACACCACTGACCTGAAGGGACAACTGCTTTAAGGTAAATTTCAAGTTAAAAAGGGCGGAATTACCGGAAGGGCGGAAACAAGCAGCGGACGCGCTGTAGCAACAGGCGGAGTATCCCCGCGTGAGGACAACTCTGCATATCTCCAGCACGGATCTGCGGACTACTGCTTACTTTATTTGGATGTTTGTGAGTGTATTACTACTATTTGTTTGTTTGTCTCATTAGGCTAGTAAAAACGTTATTGCACCAAGAAGTGTGCGCTTTCTGTTCTTTTCAGTGTATTATTGTATACATTAAGTAGGAAGATACTCCTTTTATACAGTATAAAGTTACTGAACTTGAACAGTTTTCTAGAAAATTGGAATGATAACGTTTGTTGAATTGTGATGCTAGTACTTGCAAATGAAGCAAAGTCAAGTGGTTCCAAGTGAACAGGACAGTTTTACACCTGGGTTCAAGTAATAGAAAGGGTCATTTTGTGGTATGTCCTGGAACAGGGTTGTATATTTTCTGTATATATTCTCTGCTCACACTGCCAGCTCTCCCCAGCTAAGTTGCATGTTTTTTCCCTGCTCTGAAGCAGCCATAGCTGTGTATATTGCAACATTATAGTTACAAATAGTACCCTTTACATAACCTCTAGTCAGTTGCCCTGGCAACCTCCCAATGCTCATATTTGAGATTGATTTAGTCCTCTCCCCCTGCCTTTATCTGCATATTGTTATGCCCCTTAGTGTGTTCCTGTCTGACAGCAAAGTGTGCTCCCTCTTTTCCAGACAGCCAAAGTGAGTAGACACTTCTTCCTCTGCTCCCTCAGAAAAAGACATCCTTTTTGCCTTCCCCTCAGACAAGCACTTCCACATAAGCTCCTCGGAGCAGGAACTCCTCTTCCTTAATGTTACTTTTATGTCTGAAGCATGTATTTCCATTACCTGTTACTTATATTTGTGAAAAAGAGGTGTTGTCTGATAGCGCTCAAATCTAAATTGTGATCTTTTAAATAAAAGATCTTTGTGAACAATATAATAAAGTGAGTTTGCAAGGATTTAAATAAATCTTATAGTGTTCAGTGACTATAAACAGAAAAAATATATATTATGTGAATAAATATATTTGTACCTCAACCTTAATCCAGGATTTCTTTCTTAATTCTCATGATAAAGACCATATAGAGTATATCGCTCACTGATAAGTGTAGTTTGAAGTTTGTATAATGTGATTGTAGCCTAAGATATCAAGTTAGATACGGGGTGCAACCTATGTGCTAATCTGAAATGTATTTTCAAAGAAGGAAAAAGGCTTTATATTGTAAAGACTTTCCCCAGCAAGGAGCACATTAACGGTGCACACCTAGGCTGTTAAAGGGCTGGAGAAGGAGCTGTAGAAAGAGAACCGGGATGTCGGAGTCGGACCCAAAGAACGTGCAGGATCTGACCGTGGTGGTTCTGAATTTGCTTCAACAAATGCAGGACAAGTTTCAGACAATAAATAACATTTATTGTGCTTGGGTAAAATAATGGTACACCTCTATATTAAACCTTACAGTATATCAAAAATTAAACTGTGTGTATCGTGTTATTTAAAAACTTATTCAATGAGGAGTGCAAATATAAGACTCTGTTGATAATCCAAACCCATCATTATGTAATCATAGGGTATTTATAGTATAATAATCCTTCAATGATGGATAGGTGTATACTCCTGGGTGCAGTTAAAGTAGCAATGCTGACATCAATGTTCCAATCACTGATATTCAGGTTATTATTGTTTAATTCGTTGATAAATTCATTTAAAAAAACACTAATGATTCAGATTTTTTAGCCTTTAATATGGTGGTATGCTTTGTTTTTACTCTCTCAATGTGTATTAGTAGTAATTCAGGATGTATCTAGTATCCTCTCTTTCTAGTTATAGTGCGTGATTCCCCTTTGAATTACACTATAGCGCTATTGGTCTATGGTTGCTATACCAACCAAGCACGCTATTTAAGCGAGGCCCCTGATATTCCTGTAGTTACCAGCCTCTGACGAAGCTCCCAGGTGGGAGGGAAAAGCGTTAGGCAGTACACGTGGTGACGTCATTGAACGTGGGACGTGGTGACGTCATCGTTGGAGGAGTGCCAGACTCCGTGTATCGAGACTGTGGCAGTTTGCAGCATGCAAGGTTGTATCATGCTGATAGAAAGCACCGCCGAGTGCTAGCTTACTATGAATCTCTACCACTGGCATTTATGTCTGCATTAAGGGATACTGTATCATCATTACTAGAGTAACAAATGACTTCCCAATGTTGGTAAAATTGCATGTTTAGGGCGTCACTGAAACGGAATCAATCCACTTACCTCTCACCATTCATTGTGCAGTGCATTGCACCTTACCTTAGGGCACTGTTTACTCTTACTAATATTATTGTGTAATATTTGTATTGCAATTAGTCAAGGGTAAAATTATACAGCGATGTTGGAACTGTGTCATAAAGTTTATGACGTTTGTATATAGTGAGGGAACATTATATCTGTTTACATCAGCAGTTCACCAAGGTGTATATGCACAATTAGCATGGTCTATGGTGAGTTAGTAGGTAAGCTGTATCTCTGACCCAACACCCTTTACATAGCAACAAGTCATATTCAATTTGGACTATTAGTGGGTCCAATTCCCAATAAAAAGTTATTTCTTTACCTGTGGTAGGGAGACATGTATAGATTTGTTGGAACATTGATGTCAGCATTGCTACTTTAACTGCATCCAGGAGTATACACCTATCCATCATTGAAGATAATTATACTATAAATACCCTATGATTACATAATGATGGGTTTGGATTATCAACAGAGTCTTATATTTGCACTCCTCATTGAATAAGTTTTTAAATAACACGATACACACAGTTTAATTTTTGATATAAGGTTTAATATAGACGTGTACCATTATTTTACCCAAGCACAATAAATGTTAAGTTTTAACAGCCTAGGTGTGCACCGTTAATGTGCTCCTTGCTGGGGAAAGTCTTTACAATATAAAGCCTTTTTCCTTCTTTGAAAATACATTAATCCTCATGATATAGCGATGTCCAAGGTGGTTAAGGGAGCGCAATGACATGGAAAAGAAGAAACATATACAAAATAGTGCAATATGTCTACAACTTCAGGTAAGGAATCCAAATCTCATTCATCCAATGAATGAGATACTCACAGATTGAACTGTGGCAACATGTATACTGTATAAAGGTATCTTTAAAGTTGCAAGTTTGTTTCTTTACGTCAACCACAATGTTGTGCGGTTCAGTGGGGTTTCTTTAACGCTCGCAGTGATAAGAGAAAAGAGCAGACATAGTGTAGACTGTATAAAAGTTTATATCTGATTAAAATAATGCCAGATTCACTCATACAGTATGGTTCCCAAGTAAATAAAGCAGTTTGATCTCAATGATATACGCCACCGACAAGACGTTACGAAGCCGTCTCCTCACTCGATACACTGGAGGGTTCCTGTCTCGCGTCTCTCACGGCTCGCGCACTTCCGGGTTGCAGGGAAATCTCACGGTGGTTTGGAGTCAGTCAGTAATAGCTTTGGTGACACTCTACGCGTTTCTCCTCATCCGAGGTTTCTTCAGGAGACTTGTGTTTAAAAAAAAATCCCATTTTTTCTGTCTTAAAGGCCACATTTACGTGCTGGTGACCCGCTCGCCCGGCATTAACCTCCCTACACCGGAGGTAAGGTGGGGGAAGGAGCCGGGGGACCAGAGGGGACCTGGTTACATTTTCAAAAATCATAAGGTATAAATAGCAATAAATTGAGTATCTCTTTGAAAAAATGAAAAAATAATGAATAAACAAAGTCTTTAATCACCATTACAGTAGGTAACCCATTGAACACTTCACTACCACTAAAGTGTACAACAAATGAATCATCAACCCTTCAGTATGAGTTTCCTCATGCTTGTATTCATCCGTACAGTACATACTGTACCCTTAAGGCTGGTTCTATAGTGCGGGCGCGCGCTACGCCGTGCGCGCACACGGCAGTTTTAGTTGGCTGAGGATAACCAGCCATTCTATTATAGTGTTTGCGCACGCTCACGGCAGGGAGCTTGGAGCGGAGCGACGAGGGAGAAGATGAGGAAATGAATAATTTTGCGCCGCTATCGGCGCTGTAATGTGTGTGTGTGTGTGCGTGTGATTGTGTGTGCGTGTGTGTGTGTGTGTGTGTGTGTGTGTGTGTGTCAGAGTTAAATAAATAAAAATTATTTTTATTACAACGTTTTTTTTATTTTCAAAATATTATTTAATACATAACTCACAATCTCTACACACGCATACACATATACACACACACACATACACATACACACACATACACACTCAGTACTCTCACTCACAGTATACACACGAAAAGCATGCGGCACATGCACGCGCGCACACAGTATAGGACGGCCCTAATGCAGGAGGAGTGTGCCAGTGTCCCTTATTGACATCACTTGTTGAGGCTGGTACAGTATTACTGACGGCTTCATAGATTGAATATATCTTAAGGGTTCCTTTTCAATGATTATTTAATCAAGTGCTTTCTAGGTATTGCCTCTTGAGATGTCTTTTGTTAAATCCATCAGTGAAGTATAATGAGATAACTGCTAATATATTCCTATCTGCCATTAGGAGCAATGCTAAAAGGAACACTTCAGTATAATGTGAAACATACAAACACGTTCTATTTCTATCCTTTCTTTCTCTGCCAAAGTGCAAAGTAAAGAAGACTACAATGGACTTGATAAGTTGTTTTACCTACAGTACGTTTTATATATATATATATATATCTTATACTATATTAGTGAAAGCACTGTATGTTTGCCTGCCTGCCTGCATGCATGCCTGCCTGCTGGATGTCCGGTGTCCCTAGGGGAAATCTCATTGGTCCCTTGGGCCGCCCCCGCACACCTCTCATTGGCCTGAGGTGGAGTGACGGCCCAAAGGACACACAGGGACAAAAACACACACACAGGGATATACACACACACACGGACACACGGACACACACACACGGACACACACGGACACACACACACACACACACACACACACACACACACACACACACACACACACACACACACACTAGGGGGGGGGTGTACATTAGCAGCATGTATAACCCGGGGGGGGGGCCCTCACATACCCGCCGGAGCCTCCGCCTCTTCCTCCCCGAAATCAGCCTCCCCCCCCCCCCGGCGCCGCTACAGTCAGCGGAGGAGCGAGTGCCCGGGACACAGCGGGGGAGCGGCCACAACAAGCTGCCTCCCGCCTCAGTTCCACGTGGGAGCGGCCGGACGGGTGAGTGAGCGGCCTTCACCTCCCCTCACCCCCCTTCAAATCACCTCCCCCCCCTCTCACCCCCCTTCAAATCACCTCCCCCCCCCCACCCCCCCCCCGGCGCCGCTACAGTCAGCGGCGAGTGCCCGGGACACAGCGGGGGAGCGGCCACAACAAGCTGCCTCCCGCCTCAGTTCCACGTGGGAGCGGCCGGACGGGTGAGGGAGCTGCCGAACGGGTGAGTGAGCGGCCGGACGGGTGAGTGAGCGGCCTTCACCTCCCCTCACCCCCCTTCAAATCACCTCCCCTCCACCCCCCCCCCCCCGGCGCCGCTACAGTCAGCGGAGCGAGCGAGCGCCCGGGACACAGCGGGGGACCGGCCACAACAAGCTGCCTCCCGCCTCAGATCCACGTGGGAGCGGCCGGACGGGTGAGGGAGCTGCCGAACGGGTGAGTGAGCGGCCGGACGGGTGAGGGAGCGGCCTTCACCTCCCCACACCCCCCTTCACCTCCCCTCACCCCCCTTCATCTCACCTCCCCTCACCCCCCTTCACCTCCCCTCACCCCCCTTCATCTCACCTCCCCTCACCCACCCCTCACTCCACTTCGCTTCCCTTCCACCTCCCTCCACCCCCCCTTCACCTCCCCTCCACCCCCCCTTCACCTCCCCTCCACCCCCCCTTCACCTCACCTCCACCCCCCCTTCACCTCCCCTTCACCCCCCCCCACCTCCCCTTCACCCCCCCCACCTCCCCTTCACCCCCCCCGACCTCCCCTTCACCCCCCCCACCTCCCCATCACCCCCCTTCACCTCCCCTTCACCCCCCCCGACCTCCCCTTCACCCCCCCCACCTGCCCTTCACCCCCCTTCACCTCCCCTTCACCCCCCCCCCCACCTCCCCTTCACCTCCCCTCCACCCCCCCCTTCACCTCCCCTTCACCTCCCCTCCACCCCCCCCTTCACCTCCCCTCCACCCCCCCCCCTTCACCTCCCCTTCACCTCCCCTCCACCCCCCCCTCACCTCCCCTCCACCCCCCCTTCACCTCCCCTCCACCCCCCTTCACCTCCCCTCCACCCCCCCTTCACCTCCCCTCCACCTCCCCTCCACCCCCCCCCTTCACCTCCCCTTCTCCTCCCCTCCACCCCCACCTTCACCTTCCCTTCACTCCCCCCTTACAACCTCTCACCACCTCCACCCCCCTTCCCACCTCCCCCACCCCCCTTCCCAACTCCCCACCACCTCCCCCCCCTTCCCAACTCCCCACCACCTCCCCCCCCTTCCCACCACCTCCCCCCACCCCCCCCTTCCCACCACCTCCCCCCCCTTCCCACCACCTCCCCCGCACCCCCCCCCCCTTCCCACCACCTCCCCCGCACCCCCCCCCCCTTTCCCACCACCTCCCCCCCACCCCCCCCTTCCCACCACCTCCCCCCCACCTCCCCTTCCCTTCCACCCCCCTCCTTCCCACCACCTCCCTCCCCCCCCACCCCCCCCCTTCCCTGAGGCGGAGTCACGGGCCAAAGGACACACAGGGACACAGACACACACACACACACGTACACACACACGCACGTAGACACACGCACGTACACGTAGACACACACACATGTACACGTAGACACGCGCACACACATGTACACGTAGACACGTACACACACACACACACGTACACACACACACACACACACACACATGTACACGTAGACACGTACACACACACACATGTACACGTATACTCACACACATGTACACGTACACACACACATGGAGACATACACACACACACATGGAGACATACAAACACATACGTGGAGACATACACACACACACATGTACACATACACACACACACGTATACACTCACACACGTATACACACAGGTATACATACACATAATGTATACACACACACACATGTATACACACACATGTATACACACACACACATGTATACACACACACATGTATACACACACACACACACATGTGTATACACACACACACGTGTATACACACACGTGTATACACACACACATGTGTATACACACACACGTGTATCCACACACACATGTGTATACACACACATGTGTATACACACACACACACGTGTACACACACACACACACGTGTACACACACACACACGTGTACACACACACACGTGTACACACACACACGTGTACACACACACACGTGTACACACACACACATGTACACACACACACACATGTGTACACACACACACATGTGTACACACACACACACATGTGTACACACACACACATGTGTACACACACACACATGTGTACACACACACACATATGTACACACACACACACACACATGTGTACACACACACACATGTGTACACACACACACACATGTGTACACACACACACACATGTGTACACACACACGTGTATACACACACATGTGTATACACACACATGTATACACACACACATGTATACACACACACACACACGTATACACACAAACATGTGTACACACACACACACACACACATACACACTTACACACACACACATACAATGTATACACACAAACATGTATACACACACACAAACATGTATACACGTGTATACACACATGTGTATACACACACACGTATACACACACACAATATATACATACACACAATGTATACACACACACGTGTATACACACGTGTATACACACACACACGTGTATACACACACACGTGTATACACACACACACGTGTATACACACACACACGTGTATACACACACACGTGTATACACACACACACGTGTATACACACACACACGTGTATACACACACACGTGTATACACATACACACACACGTGTATACACACACACACCCCAGCACCACCACATCAGCACACCGGTATCCCATGCCCCCCCAGCACACTGGCATTCTCGGCTCCCCACCATTCCCAGCCCCCATCAACACCATCAGCACCCACACATCGCCACCTTTGCACCTCCCCCATCGGCACACCCACATCCGCACCCCCACATCAGCACCAAACCCTCCCAAATCAGCACACCAATACAATCACCATCAGTACAGCCACAGCAGCACTACCACCGCACATGGGCCGCGTGGACCACTCCCCACCCAAATGCCACACCCACACCACAAACATCCCGGGCAACGCCGGGGCTCTCAGCTAGTATATATATATATATATAACGCACTACAACTTTTCAAACTTAATTTGAATCCTGTGGGAACTACATTGCTGTGTATATATACACAGATCAAATGCATTTATATTTTTTGTGCGTCAAAAGTCAAAATGTTAGTGGCACAAATAGTAAAAACCTTCATAAAATGTGTGTTGTGTGTGTGAAGGTTTCATAAAAATGACACATAATTTTTTGTTTGAAATTAATTTTGACAAAATCCGTCATTATGAATACTTTATTGATTCAATTTAAATTTCAAACATAATTATATGTATGTTATTAGGAATAACTACTATTAATAGATATACATTATAATCAATACACATTAGTGTAACCCCTCAGACCTAAGCGGGGGTAGTATGACTGGAGGGACCAGGCACCCCCCCAGGACCTTCCCTTTTCTTCCAATAGGCTTACCTTAGGGCCGTGGGTTGGCGAGTTGCGTGGGCGGGTAGGGTCTTGAGGTGGGTAGTTTGGAAATAAGCAAGCCGGGGGGGGGGGAGGAACATTCCGCACCCCACTGCTGCTGCTCCTCACCCATCACATTGTTGATAATATTAAGATTATAGTTTGTTTTAATATGTATGTGTATGTGTCACTGTTTCTCCCCATATCCCCCCCCTTCAGTGGGAGATGCACAGCTTCTGCTACCTTGTGTGTGGTGCGGATAACCTATTAGGATCAGTAGAGCTGAGTTGGATCTGCGATGGTATGGAGATCAGGACAGGCTTAGATTCTTTCTGTAGTTCTTCTCAGGGTGTTGGCGCCTCCAGCCGTAGTGGGCTCCAGGGTGTCCAGAGATCAGCCCCCACTATTGCATACTTCTTCCCGCCTGCCCAAGGACTGATACTTAGACAGGAGTGTGATAAGAAGGGTCTTTATTGCGTGGCATGCACTCACTGCAGATCTTCCTTACAGTGATGCAGAGTCTCGGAGGTCCCTGTCCTCTGGATGGTGATGGCCCCTGATCTTACAGGGCCTCTGTGGCTGAATCAGATGTTTCCCCAGCCCAAAGGCTGGGGGAGAGCACACTCATCCTGCCATGGAAGAGTCTCACAGCTCCACTGCTCTCTCTTCCACCTCCAGAGCAGGACTGAACTAAATTTGCCACTCCCTCCTAGGAGGAACAAAAAAGGGGTGGGCTCATGGTCTGTACCTATTTCAGATGGGCTTACACAGGCCATGAGTCACCACCTTACTTCTATCACTCATAAGAGGGGAATGAGGGGGGTCAAGAGCCCATAGATTAACCTGTCATAGCCTAGTCTACTAGGAGTTACATGACAGGGAGGAGAGATAGGTCAGAAGATACAGACCATGTTACATATATATATATATATATATATATATATATAATCTAAATATATATAATATATACTGTATGTAGCCCTGCTTCCTATCGCTAGCAAGCCACTACTCTGTGCTGTATCACCTGTAGGCTCGCAGGGTCTGAGTCTCTGCCACGGAGAGCATGGGGGTTTGCGCAATAAGTATCACGGGTACAGCACCTCGACCTGCGACAGCTCCCGCCAGCGGGGGAGTGGGTCTTCGCAGGACGTATATGCAATAAGTACTGTCACACAGCCAATTACCGTAACCAACTTCGTTTACTCTTAGATCAAGATCAGCAATAGATACACACAATAACATTCCCTGGGCACATACAACATAACCAGCCACGGCGGGCGTTAGTACTGTCTTGCGCCTCGGCGGACGCTACCACAATCATGCGCCACGGCGGACGCCCACAATCCCCGAACCCGCCACCGGGTGATCCCACCCCGTGTCCAATCCCCAAAACAGAACCGTCCCGTACTTCACAGATAGTCACTGTGTGTGTGTGTATGGGTGACTGCGCAGCCACTGTGTCCTGAATGAGTGAATGGTACCGTTGGGGCCCTTGCTGAAATACCTGCCGAGCACTCCAGTACTCGGATCTGCCACGATCTTCACAAAGGATCTCCTTACGCTGACACTCTCCTCTCGATCTCTCTCTCTCACGATCAATGGTCCAGGGCGATCCCACCCGAACTCTAGCCACACCTCGCGGGGTCTGATCCCAGACCTCCCGCCAAATAGTATAGTCCCGATACTGATATAAGGATGGTAGGGAACAGGAACCTCTCTATGGCGATCCCTGACTCCGCTTGTCTCTACTGTGACTCAGGGCTAACCTGGGGCACACAGCCTACGCCGGGGCAGCTTAACCTCCCTTACTCCAACACTCAGTCTCCTCTCCAACCCGTTCTTCCTCACGTGCGCGCAACCACCTCCCTTTATTTCCTCCCGTCCATGACGCTCCCCGCGGGGCTGCTGGGTCAAGGATCGGCTCCCTCCCACCAACTGCTCCCCTCCTTCACGGGCTTTTGCAAACTCTGTACAGGCGCAACCTCCCGCTCTTTCGGGGTTAATCATGGGTCACGGCTACATCTATGTAATTTTTGCAAAGAAAATGAAGCCGGGAAAAAGCTGAACTGATCATTCATATGCCAAATGCACCCTATATATTATCAGGGACTCGTGTCACAGGAATGCAAATGAGCACTTCAATAGGTATTTCTTAAAAGCTGAGTCATTGTGCTGATGCCCAGAATATACTGTATATATTTAAAAACACTGCAATCACAACAAAAAGTCAAAGGTATCCCCCAAAAAACAGCAAAGTACTGCAAATAATGATGGCTGACTGTTTTCCTGGGACAGAATAATATGATCACAACAAGAAAAAAGAAGTCCAATGAGGATCACTCGGAATGACCAAAAAATAACAATTTATTAAACATGTGTAAGAAAAGACACAAGCTAAAAACACAGACACAGGACCCCAAATATACTCAAAGGACAATGGTAATAGCGGTGCACAAAAAGGGGGGTAATAGCAAATGCAGAGAACACAGATGACACAGGGAGCAAGGGCTCACTGTATAATCACGACCGGTCGGTCATACATATGACAACAGGTAAGTGCCCCTATGCATTGAAATGACTGCGTGATGAACAGAGATGGTGGTGATCACAACAAAGCGAATCTCACTGAACATATATGCCAAGATCGCACAGCCAGTCACAACAATGGAAAACTCAATGTTAAAGGATTATACTGCTGCACATCCAGGAATGTGGTGTATATGATTCAGTGCAACAAATGTGACCAAGGAAGCTACATTGGGGAAACCAGCCAAAAACTTCAAGGCAGAATGAATATGCACAGACACTCTATACAACACCAGGAAGAAGGAAGATACTGCTCACCTGTGGGACATCATTTCTCACAACCAGATCATTCCATAAATGATTTAAAAATAAAAATCCTCAATGGAATGTTTAAACACACCCAAGAACGGAAAACATTTGAAATCAGAATGATAAGACTCTTTGACACCAAAACAAAAGGACTTAATGCGGATATGGGGTTTCTCACATACTATCAGAATTGTTTGTAATCATCCTGCCTGTCTCTCTTCTTATCAACACCTTCTCCCCCTCCCCCAACAGCATCTCCTCCCCCCCCCACCCCATTCTGTTCCTTGTCACCCTTCCATGGCTTACTTTTTCATCCCACCTTATCTACAGTACATCTCTGCTGTTTTTTTTTTTTGCTCTGCCTTACACTGTTTTAGCATAGATTCCTTTGCAAATCAGTATTGCAGACCTGATGAAGAGAGGAGAACTCTCGAAAGCTTGTCCTATGACATAAATTGTTAGTCCAAATAAAAAATTTGGACTAACAATTTATGTCATAGAACAAGCTTTCGAGAGTTCTCCTCTCTTCCTCACGCCTGCAATACTGGTATACAAAGGTTTCTATGACTTAGACAGGGATTGGAAAAGGAAACAAAAGGAAGAATAAAGAACAGAGAGATGTATATGAGGTGGGGTGGGGAAGGCACTGCAATGGTGTTAAAACAGAGATAAGGAAGGTAAGAATTGGGAATGGGGGGGGGGGCTGTACATCCACAGCAGTAGAGGGGGAAGATGCTGCTGGGGGAGGGGGAGGTATATGATGACACAATGGCAGGGAGGACCATTACAACAAATTATGATATACACCGTATATAATGTATATAGATATCAGATAACTTGTCAATGTTTGTAAGATTTTTTTGTATGTAACAGTTGTTCAATTATTAGTATTATATGCTCAGGTTAATTGAACAATTACGCCAATTCTTGGGGCTGTAAAAGACTCAGATCCTCGTTATCATATCAATAACCCTGATGAAGGGATACTGCCATGGAACATGAATGATTTAACTTTTACTGTGTAAAGTACTATAGCTGTCATCTCAGCCTTTTGCCTTAGCAAACCCTTCCTCTGGCCCCTTTGATAATGGTATATTCCTAAATTCCTAGCACTTGGTATATCCCTGCCCTATTTCCTGTTTATCAGGCTGTTACATCAATAATTTTATAGCTTGCAGCCATTGCTAGGGATCTACCCCAAGTTGGTCTCCCTGTAATAGCATTATTTTTTCACCTTCCCCTAATTTATGTGTAGATGTCTAGAGGTCGCGCAGGCGCAGTTAAGCATAGCGGCGGCCATTACAGCTTCGCACAGGCGCAGTAAAGATAGCGCACGCGGTCCCAATGCTACAGAGGTCCTGAGTGGACTACAATTCCCAGCAGCCTCTGGGGACTGCCCTTTAACCCACATCACGTGCAGCCAGCCAGCAAATAGAGTTTGTAGCTTCTCCTGTGGGAGAAGGATACAATGTTGCAGGGACCACGCTAGTCAGTTGGAGCTGGGAGCAGGAAGGGGGAGGAAGTGTGTAATGAGCAAGTGGCTCTTACACTAGGCCAGGTTACCCCCCAGGCAGGTCCCACTCCCCACTAGGTTAGTGGGTAAGTTCATAGGGAAGGCCCCTTAGGTAGGGACCCTGCCCTTAGGTGTGTGTAAGTCTAGTCAGTGACACAGCTGCAGTGCTGTGTGCTCTGACTAGAAGAGACAGTGTGGCTATGTATTGCAGCCACAGCATTTAGTTGACTGTGTCAGTGAGAGGCCCTCATAGGAAGAAGGGGGGTTGCAGTGTGTGTGATACCACCAGTGCCAGTTGCACGTGGTGAACTGCCAGAGTCTGGGATCAGACAGAAGCTACAGTAAGAGATCTTCTGCATGCAGGGACTAGGGTAGAGGTATATCCCCAGGGCCCAGTTAGTCCCCTGAGAAACTAGATGAATACTGTATGTGATAGGGACTGCCTTAAGACAGGGACTCCTTCATCATAGCCAGAAGAGGAAGAGACATGCTGCAGGACAGTGCCTGAATGCCGTGCAGTCTGAGTGCAGAAAGAGTATCCATTCCTGCAGAGAGCAGCGCAGCACGGCGTGGGATCACTGTGCGGTGTTGCTGAGTCTAAGGATATCCTGATCAGGAGCAGTGATCAGGGAGGTAGTAGAATAAGTGCACTACCGGGCCCCAACACAGGGAAGCGCTATCCCTCACACTCACACTCTCTTTATGGTTGTGGACACTCACATTATTATCAAAGGAACTGAGGGTGATGTGCTGATGGACATGTGGGTGAGGGGATGGTATGCATTCAGGGTGATGCAATGTTATTCATATGATGTATTGATGTTATGCAAAGAGAGTTTCATGGAAGTTATCGTTCATGCTCAGTAAATACTGTTTATTCACATTGTGTGTATTTACTGTATGGTTGTTCTGGTGAGGGCACACTCCCACCACGTTGGGATCCCTGATCAGTGGAGGCGCTGCACCGAGTGTAAATATATACCCCAGGTTCCCCGTGGCGGAAGCTCAGCCCTCCTGGTTGCCAAACAGGTACAGCACCACACTGATACGTAGTCAGATACACCTACCCACCTCAATCTCACTTAGGGTGGAGGAAAGAGGGCTACATATGCATCCGCAAAGTTCCTATTCATTTCTATTTGTGTTCATAATAAAGATTATCAGAAATCCAAGAATTACTCTATTTGCATGAAGAAGGAGATGTGTTTACCTGTCTGTCAAATCTCACTAAACCCCAGGGAGCCTAGGACAGAATACCATTAGTCAGCATATCTATTACCACAACATGTGCTACCTTCTGCATGGCTGATGCCCCTGACAATCAGCGATGTATGGATACAAAAATATGGATGGAACCATCAAAACCACAAGCAGAACAAACCATGTCCAGAGCTCACAGAGTATTCACCTGTTTGGCCCTTAACCAATACATTCTGGTTTTAGAAAACAAAAACAAAGAAAAAACGGGTGCGCCAAATGAATACCACATAAAATAATAAATGAACTAATATAAAAAATAGATTGACAACCTTACAAAAGATAAATATGAATGTGCATAACGTGTGACATGAAGCAATCCGGAGCTAACAAAACAGTGGGGGTCTGGCACCATAAAAACTGAAAGGTGAAAATAAAGTGTATTTAAAACCAAAAACCAATATAATGCAGCTTCCTGAGCAAGGGACCCCAGTCCTTGGTGGGTGAGACGTAGAAAGAAAGGTAAGGGAAGCGCTTTAAAACGGGTTTGTGGAAAGAAAACACCTTTATGGCAATGAACTATAAATGAATACAATAAAAACAGAATGGTGCTGAAAGAATAAAAGTCAATAATAGGTGTAAAGCACTGAGGAATGGCAATTGGAGCAAGCTGCTGCTAGATGAATGTCAGAGCAGTAACAACAGGGCAATGAAGAATCCTGGCAAAGATCACAGTCCTATGACCAGCAGGTGTGCACCGATGAGCTCACCCAACCTCCGCTTGTTGCTGTAACCGGCCAGATGATTCCCCCAAATCCCCTCCTCTGGTCTGGGTGCTGAAAGCGGCCTGTGCACGGGTTTCCGGGTGTGACGTCACTTCCGGACGTGACGCAATGACCCTTCCCGAAGCCAACAAGTTTGGTGAAACGCGTAGGAGGAGGAGCCAAGGGTCTGCGTTTCCATTTGCCACAGGTTTTCTATCCAACTAGCACTGCCTATGTGCCCCTGTGAGGATTTGCAATTGTATCAGCTTGCTGCCATTGCGGAGGAAAATCACTCAGTTCCCTGTATGGTCGGGAAGGGTCATTGTGTCACGTCCGGAAGTGACGTCACACCCGGAAACCCACAAACCCGTTTTAAAGCGCTTCCCTTACCTTTCTTTCTACATACTGTTTTTACCTACACAAAATGCATTCCTTTTACAGGTTATATTCCTTTATCAATAAAAGAGAATCAAGAGACAATAGATAGATGTTAAATAGATAAATTTTAGGTTGTGATATCGTTAATGAACCAACCCTACAGTTCTTCACAGTACAGGCATACCCCGGTTTAAGGACACTCGCTTTAAGTACAC
Organism: Ascaphus truei; assembly: GCF_040206685.1. Taxonomy (NCBI): domain Eukaryota; kingdom Metazoa; phylum Chordata; class Amphibia; order Anura; family Ascaphidae; genus Ascaphus; species Ascaphus truei. The sequence continues at coordinate 399,719,927 of NC_134486.1, forward strand.
TCGCGAGTAAGGACATATTGCCCAATAGGCAAACGGCAGCTCGCACATGCACCTGTCAGCACATCCTGAAAAGCAATACCGGCTCCCTACCTGTACCGAAGCTGTGCGCAAGCGGGGAGACTATAGCGCCTGTTACAAATGCGTTATTTACATCAGTTATGCCTGTATATGATGATTGCAGTACCGTACATGCATCGATAAGTGGAAAAAAGCTAGTGCTTCACTTTAAGTACATTTTTGCTTTACATACATGCTCTGGACCCACTGCGTACATTAATGCGGGGTATGCCTGTAGTGTGTTTGCAGGAAAAAAGGTGTCAGAACCCTAAGCAAAGAAAAATGTAATTATATATAAAATATAATAAATAATTCAGCATTATGTAAAAGTGAGATTGGGGTCATCTGTTTCTCTGCTACTCCATTTAGGTGATGTGCTGTACCTGTTTTGCAACAAGATGACTGAGTGCTCCGCATTATTGTGGTAGAACAGGACAGGTTTACAGGTTACTTTAGTTCTTTGGTGCAGCGCCTCCATCCAGCATGAATCCTCTGGATAGAAGCAGGATGGCCCATCATGTCACCTTTCTTTCAGCAGCAAGACATTGAAACACACTGATGATGGTTCCATGGTATTTATTGCAATCAGAAACGATGTACAAAGCAGGTGCATTCTTCTCCCAGCTTCCCCTATTGAAGGCACTCTGGTTAAGGCTTGAGGCCCAGACCAGGCCTTCTGGACTCCTCCTCACATCCCTTACTCAGATAGAGGGCAGATGGTGCTCACTCCCAAACTAATGCATTTATCAGCCCCTAGTTAGTATTCCAGCCCAAGTCTAAATAATTCCCTAATCGCTAGTTAGAGTTTCTAGTTGATCCATTGGCAGAACTGAAACTAAAATGGGAGAGAACTTAGTTTCCCAAGAAAATAGCCCTGCTCATTCATGGAAATAACTGTACACTCAAGAAGATATGTCATGAAAAGTTCTCAGCAGTGATACAGTATGTATGAAGAACTTTAGTCCAATAACCCATCCTGCAACACACCTTTACTTCTATAGGCCACCACGACCACTAAATCTGCCTTAAATCAGAACTACTACAGTACATATAAATCAGAACTACTACAGAACATATGATTTAAATGTACATGTTGGCAAGACAAATGATGAGAGCATATCTGTGATTTAATGTTATTAGTGATCAGGCCTTACTTTGTAAGAACCTTGATCAAATTCTTGCCAACGAGTGGACACTTAAGCACACACCAATGCATTTCAGGGGCATCCAGTTCCAAATAGGTTGATGCATATGAAACCCAGCCAACTCTATTAGGGGGCGGCCCCAGTCACTTCTACAGCGCACGGCTCGGCGTGCGCTGTGCTATCAAGCCCCGCCCCCCCCCAGTCCGGCCGGTCCCAGTCCCTACCTTGTCGCCCACCTTTCCCCAGCGCTGCGCGGCAGGTTTTCAGGGAGGCAGGGGAATGTGAAATTAGCATCCGTGACAGAGGTGTGGCCACGCCCCCGCCGGCGGTTCAGCCAATAAGGGCGAACCAGCCGTGGGATGTCATGGCCACGCCCCTGCAAACCCACAGCCACGCCCCCTCCCATCGCAAACCTTCCCTCTCCCCTCAGACCGCCTATCGCGGTGCAGCGCTGTGCACGCGCCGCCCCCCCCCGCCGGGCGCGCGTGCCACAGTGAAGACTGGGGACTCAGCCTTAGCTCGGTATATTTGCACAGTTTCCAAAAACATCCCGGGATGTTTTTCCTTCCATTTTAAGATATCAGCAATGCAGTTTAGCGATATAATAAATATAAATGAAACATGAAGGTAGCTGTTTGCTGCATCGTACATTACCATTACAAACATGATGGTCAAGAATAGCTCCGCAATCCATCACACACATCCATAGGACAGTCCTTGGCCTTTCCACCGTGAAGCAGATCGGTATCTTCTGCTTAGTTCAGAATGCAGCTGCACGTCTGTCCAAACATCGAGCAAGCCTACTACTGTATCCCTCTCCAGTCACATTATAATCATGCATCACTGGTGACTCAATCTCTATCTTGTAATTATTTCCTCCCTCTGTTTAGTTTTTTTTTTTTCTCCTGAAACTCTTACAGTTTCTCCTCTCAATAACGTTGCTGCATCCTCCTCATTTTTCAACTGCGTGTTCATTATCTTTTAACGCTTTCCTCGCCACTATATTCCTCTTTTCCCTAGTAGGCTATATTCTACATCCTAATATCCTCCGTTTATGTCTATTGTCCTGTGGTAAATGAATTACAGGCAGCTGATATATCTCCCTCCATCTTACTCCATGTCTTATTGTGTCTCTACTCTACCTCGCTCCAAATCCATCCAACGTCCCTTCCCCCTTCCAATCTCAAGGGCAGAAAGAGGCTTAAGTAGTTTAGGGTGAATGAACTCTTCGTCTGATTGGCTGTTGTCGATTGCATTACCATTGTTACTATGAAGGGCTGAGCTGGATTGGCCACAGTAACTTATGATAATATATTTCTGACAATTCTTCATTGCTGAGAAATTAGTGCACAATAAATCAGAATATATTTACAGTAGTATTACAGCAAACCTGCTGATGTTTCTCTCCCCCTTTGTGACGACAGATTTACGTGTATCAGTAATGGCATCTCTGCTGTTGCCAGATTGAAGTACTTGCTGACTCTATACCATCTATTTAAATGTGTTCATGAAAATTGAACAATGCATAAGTAATAACTCTGGAGGGGAAGTCCCTGAAGGAAATATTTGAAGCAATTGTTCATTTTTTTAAATGATGTTTAGAAGAATGCACACTTTGCTTAAATGTACTTCTAAATTGCACCATTCTTTAGGATGTGTTGATTTCCTTATTTCTCTTTCTTTTCTCTTTTACATTACAATTTACATGATAGAGACAGCTGGTCATTTGTATCTCTATTAAGTACAATATGTGGTTATGTATGCCTGTGTCTGTACATATATGTGTACAGGGTTCATATAAATTCAGATAGTTGTTGGGACATTTGTATGTACTTGTAGCCCAGTGCTCCTGGCTATATATTTCCTGGCCCTAACATTATAAGTCCTGGTAAGGGGCAGGCAGTGTTAGGGTTAAATTCCCCTCACATGGGCCAGCATGCGAGTTTCCCCACTGGGATGATATTGTGTTGCGGGTTCCAGGTGCTAGTCTGGAAAACGTAGCATGTGCCGTGGGGGGTGGGGGGTCACTTCAGTAGTGCTGCACAGTTACTGTAGCTTAGGAGTGGGACCCTCCCCTGGTATAATGGCTCAATATCAAATGTAGTCGGTTCTGAGTTCTGGGGTTCCCTAGTGTAGCCTGCTCTTTAGGGAGTAGGCGTGGTTCTACCTCGCCCCATCTGGGGTTAAGGGGGTAAAGACAAGCCCAGGGCCTCAAGCTCCTGGGAGGCCTAGTCAAGGGAAATGGTCCCGCGAGCCTGGCTCTGACCATTGAAACAATATGCAAGATGCAAGGGGTATGTCCTGTGAAGATCTGTGTGACTGCACCTCTCTTGCATGGAGAATCATTTGTATGAACTGAAAACATCAATAAAATAAGTTGTACTGTTCCTGGCCTGGACTACAGTTACTTTAATGTGTTCATGTGGGGAAGAATCCCTGCTCTTGGCAGAGCCCTGCAGGATGGAGATGCTGCACCACCCTGAAAATCTGTCCTGTTGTCCTACTCCCCACACCATCGCACCTCAGTCCTCTTGAGAATCCGAGTACCACAACGCCATCACATCACATCACAAGTAACCTACAGATCTCCCTGGGGGGTGGGGGGGAGTTATGGGTGTTACATGCTGTTAACGGGTGTGTCATTGAGTTGATGTTTTGTGTAGTGTGCGTGTGTATACGCATGATTCCAGGTGTGTTTCAAATGACTCCATATAAGTCTGATTGCTATATTATGGAGCTGTGTACAATAATGCAAAAACAATCGTGGTTTAATTTCCAAGAAACAAAGGTGGTTAATAATAGGTTGGCAAATGAACAAAGTAATACACCAGATTAGCATTAGTTCCCCGGCATCTCAGAGAAAATCATTAAAACTGTTGAAAAATGTGCAGCACAACACTTGGGGAATACATCCCCACACACGGCTACTCGTTACAGCTATAGAAAGTCCTGTGCCCAGTGCTTAAGGCTGCCTTTAGCACACAGGCTGATATTTTCACACGGTCACGTATACGTTGCAGTAGATATTAGCTTAGCAGTGAGAACTACTGAACAAACTACATTCTAGCACACTCGGAAAAAACACCTCTAGATGTTACTATATGGTCACAGACACATCATTAGATCTGAGCACATGGGCAGGTCCTGACAGACACGTCAGTCTATTGGCTCTTTATGCTAGTAAAAGATAGACCATTCGCGGCTCACAAGACAACTTGAATCAAAGCAAAAAAAGGAAAGTTTGTTGCAATTTGTAAAATAACAGATGAGTAGCGTGTTACCAGCAGCCTTCACGTGCAGGGGTATGTGGTATCATGGAACAGCTGACACTATGTAGCAGAAAATAAGGACCCTGGTATAAACTAATGGAGCTGGCATGCTCTGTGACAACTGCTGGCAGGAGTAACCACGTAGACGATAAATAACAAATTACCTCTGTGGTTCCGCTCGATCTCGCAGTCTTCTTGCCGCTATGGTCCAAAAAATCTAGAGTGTCCGGCACTGTTTCCCAAGCGCTGTATACCGACAATACAGCAGGTATCTGATTCTGCACTGCTGCTGCGGGTCTGTCCGATCAGGAAGCGAAGCCAAGAACACTGTGAGGGATTGGTGGACAACTCGAACACGCCAAAGCACTCACAACTCAGCGGGTCAGAACAAAAATAAAAGAAAATGTATTAAACTACATACATTAATTCAAATAACATACTGGGGACAAAACAAAAAAAAGGTTCTCCTCCCACGCGTTTCACGCTGTTGTAGCGCTTTCTCAAGGAGTGTTAATAGTTGACTGGTTTATATAGCCCTTCCTTTCGGCAAATACAGCTGATGAAGATTACATGTAATCATCAGTTAATGTTATGTGTGGTGGCGTTAAGTTGGACATAATAATTAGTAAACATGATATCATAGCTTGAACAAAGTTCATTATATAATATAACAGAATACCTTATATTATATGGCAAAACATGCATCACTCTCCAATATTATTAGAATATATATAACTAATCCAAAAAATTTAAGCGTGAAGAGTAGAGTTGTCTCTGGCCATATCCACTTGTTAACTCCATATTAACCGCTCACGTAATCTATATGTTGTGAGTTTTGTAAATTGAAATATTAGTATATTGTTGTGGATAAGTGATGCACGTTGAGCCAAATGTAAATAAGAAAACATACACATTGACACTGAAATGCACAAATGTAGCTAATTACTAAATATAATGGACTGTGAATAATAGATATTAATTCCAGTGTGACATATTCATAAGTCACATATACTCATGAACAAATATATAAGAATATTAACACTGGAAACAATATAACATATTATCAAAAACATATCACACATTTTTAGTGAAAACAGTTACAATCCATGCATTAGATAAAGAAAGTATATAGCAACAAAATGCAATGGTTTCTGCCGCTAGATTTGATGAAAAAAGTTTTTTTGGGGACAAAGCTTGATCTCAACATTAGTATTAATTATTCATGATATAAACATGGTGCCAACAAAACAGAAACAGAAAAACATTCCAAGATGCCGGTGTACTGTATATACATATCTTTAAAGAAAATACTTTAGATCCCATTGTGAATTTAATCCCCTTGTGACCAAAGTATCCAATGAAAAAATCCAATATGCCTCTCTTTTGTATAACATATTGACTTTGTCACCTCCCCTGACATGCATATGAATGTGTTCAATAGCAACACAATTAAAGTGCTCGAGTGAACCATTTCGGCATTCACTAAAGTGTTGCGAAACAGGGTGATTTAAATCTCTCTTTAAAATAAGCCTCATGTGTTCCATGATTCGAATTTAAAATTTTCTTGTGGTAAGAACAACATACCTCTTATTACACCCACAGACAAGCATGTATATGATGAACTTGGTATTGCAGTTGACAAAAGACACGATATGATGTGATCTGGTACCCTCCATATTGTCAAAGGTCTTTGTCCTAGTTACATATTTCCACACTTCCACACGGAAAACACCCTTTGAGTTTCGGAAAAAAATCCTTTCTCAATGTGTTTTTGTCATTTTTTACCATACTCAGGGAAATTAAATTACCCAAAGTTTGTGATTTTCTGAACACAAATTTGGGGTTCATAGATGTAATACCTCTTAGAAAATGATCTATTGAGAGCAAACCCCAATGTTTGTTAATAATGCGTTTGATCGCGTACGCTTGGTTGCTGAATTGAGTTATGAAATATGGTGGGTCCAGATCAGAGGTATCGTGTATTCGGCTAGCTTTCTCATCTTTCCCATCATATTTAGAATTCATTAGTTCATCCCTATCTTTTTTAAGGGCATTTAGATAAGCCTCATCTAGCTTTGAAATCATCTAAACTGGAGCAATTTCGACGCAATCTAATGTATTGGCCGATGGGTATGCCTCTGAATAAACTTCGATTGTGTCCACTTGTGGCATGAAGGAGTGTGTTCCTACTGTTCTCTTTACGAAAGATGTCAGTTTGAACTTTCTTGTCCAACCCCACGAATAAATTCAAATCCATAAAATGAATATGGTGAGAGTGATTTTGTGAATGAAAGAATAAGTGAGTTAGTATTGATGTATTGGATAAATAGCATGAGGTCCTCTAAGGGACCACTCCAAATAATTAGAAGGTCGTCTATGATACGGCGATAAAAATGAATGTGATGTCTGTAGGGGTTTCTATCTCCAAACATGTAGGATGCCTCCCACCAACCCATGAAGAGGTTGGCGTAGGAGGGCGCAAAGCACGTGCCCATGGCAGTCCCAGGTGTTTGGAGATAGAAAAAAGAAAATAATTGTGTGTTAAAAGAAAGTTAATGGCATCCAATAAAAAAGTGATATGTGCAGGTGAAAAAGAAGTGTCATGTTCTAAATAATATCTAATTGCTCGGAGACCATGAGAATGTGAGATAATGGTGTAGAGAGAAGATGCATCATGGTAACCCACAAATAATTGGGAAACCAAGAAAAGTCCCGAAATAGAGGGAGTAAGTGTGACGTGTCAAGTAAATGTGAAGGAAGTGTAGTGACAATGGGTTGTAAATAGTGATCTATGTAAATTGATAGGTGTTCACCCAATGACCCAATGCTTGAAACAATAGGGCGCCCCGGTGGTGAGTGAAAGGACTTGTGAATTTTGGGAAGGTGGTGAAAGATAGGAATGGCGGGGTATGAACAATGCAGGTAATCAAACTCCTTCATGGACAGTACTTGTAATATTTTGCCTTCATCTAGCAGATCATATAATTGGCCCAAAAATAATTGGGTATGGTCAGAGTTGAGTGGGATATAAGAAAGCTGGTCATTCAGTTGTCTAGATGCTTCTGCATGATAAAAGATTTTATCCAACACAACAGCACCGCCTTTGTCGGCATTTTTCACAACAATTTTGTCATTATCTGTTAAAGAGACAGTAGTGTCTCGAAGCTCAGGATGCATATTATCAGAATGTTTGACAGTCGTTGTGTATTGGATACTTTTAGATAAAATCAGAAGATCCCTTTCAACTGTTTGTTGAAATAAGTCAATGGCACTATTCTTGTTCTGACCCGGTGAGTTGTGAGTGCTTTGGCGTGTTTGAGTTGTCCACCAATCCCTCACAGTGTTCTTGTCTTTATATGCACATGCACCCTAGACCAGAAGACCATGTGAAGAGGATGAAGAAAAGATAGGGCACTCACTGGTTATCCGTGTTGCAATTCAAAATGGAAAAAAAGGGTTGGTAGCCAGGTATATTCAGCACAAGACTAGGCTTTATTACAACATTAAAGTACACAAAAAGGAAAGAAAAAAACCTCCCACGCATTTCACGCAAGTGATGCGCTTTTTCAAGGAGCAGTAAATTACCGGAAGTACATACATATTAATAGACTGACTAATTTGAAAACCGTGTCAGACACAGCTTTTCACGGAGCATTGAAAACAATTAAATTGTAATCAAATATAAAAAACGATTATAAAACATAATAAATGGTCAGATAATGATACTAATAACACAGGTTGAGACCAAAACGCAGAGAGAAACAGATATAATGACCTATAATACCAAACATTGACATCATATAATTGAATCTATGAACACTTGGTCCCTAGGTGTCAATGTATGGTTATGAATGTATCTTACTCCATTAGACTGCACTACATAGTGTTATATACTGGAACTCTACTACTAGGTTAGAAATTAGATCATTTAGAACAGAGCATAGAGAACTAAGTTGCAACAAAGATTCGTGTACAGTATATGGTAAATATTGTTGAAATAATGTCTTTTAAAGCAGGGGGCATGTATCAATATATACTAGTCATGAACAGGCTAGATAACTATAATAAAACCAGTTAATGGTCTGTTCCCTTGTGAACTATACATTATACTATATTCTATTATACAGCTGCGGCCCCCTTTATCCTAATGCGGCCGTAGCAGCGTAACTCTGATAATCGCGGCAGATGCAGTATATTTTCTTTTTTTCTGAAATATGTTCCGGTATTTTAGCGCTCATATTATTAGCATATTATTAGCGCTGTCTGCAATACTGCAATACCGTCTAAAAACTCAGGTGGGCGTTCGCGAGCTGTTTTCTTCAAAGTCTAATATAGCAGTTCAACCTACGTCAGTACACAGTCTGTGTGTGCGCGCACAGTAATTGTAAATTTGCATATTGATACATGCATGTACAGTACTGTATGTCTCATTTGAACATTGTTGAAACGCATAGGCGTGTGCTGTAACAGTATCACATTTCGGCGTACACAGCGCTCTCCCCTCGCTCACCCCCGCACAGACACAGGCTAATGTACTGCACTGCTGTATTTCAACTTCTTATCTTATCTACAGTACACCTCTCCCACACCATTCCTTTGAATGGATGGCTTTCTGTCTTCAATCACATTCCTGTCATCAAATTCCTGCGTGTATAATGCACAGTGCAGTGCTGTGCAGAGTCTGGTTTGATTTATTCTTCTGTGTTGATTATTAATGCTCATTGGGGGGGAAAATTTCAAGACTGACCAAAAAAAAAAAAATTTTCGTCAATTTTTATTTTTGTTTTATCAACATGTGCCTGCCTAAACCATCTTGATATTATGATATTCAATCGGTGCTGTAGCTTTTGACTGCGACACTGTGCGTTTGACTGCACATGATTTGTGTGATTTTTATGTATTTGGGGGTGTGGGGATCAAATCATTATGATGACCTGTTGAAAATATGTCATGTCTTTGAACTACAGTACAGCTTATCCTTCATGCAGCTTTACCCCCCTCCCCCTGCAGACACACACAAGGCTCTCATGGATTTCAACCTCTTATCGACACCTCTCGAAAACCATTCATTTTCAAAAGCTTGTCTTTGTGCTATTAATCGTCCAGAGCCGAGCGTCACCTCTCTGCGCCTGCGTGAAATCCTCTTTGGGAAGGGAGCTAGTTGATTATTACTGCACATGCGTGTATAACTTTACCATTGCTTGCAAAGTTCAAGAGTGACCAAAAAAAAATTCTCGTCATTTTTTATTTTTATTTTCTCAACATGTGCCTGCCTAAACCATCTTGATATTACGAAATTCAGGTGTTGTTATAATAGAATATAGTATAATGTAGGGAACAAACAATTAACTGGTTATATTATAGTTATCTAGCCTGTTCATGGCTGGTATATATATTGATACATTACTTCAACAGTTATAATGACTGAGCCACTGATTCAGCCACCTGTGCTGAGGCAGGGATATCCTTAAACCTGACCTGTTGGTGGGCCTTGAGGACTGTTGTTGGCCACCACTGCCCTAGACAATAGCCACAAGTTTAAATAAACATAACAAAGCCCCACATGGCAATGACCAGACCTTCACCAGAGTTGTTGCCCACGGATATATTATGCCCAGTCCCATGTCTCCTGCTGCCTCTGAGAAATACACCTATGGATGTCCCATCATTATCTGAAACTTATTAGAGGTACTTTATGAGTTGCCAGTAGTTGTTACAGGAAATTATTACCTACAACCGCTTTTTAAATAATATTCAAACTGTACACGTCAGGTTTTCCCGATACAGAGGGGAAAGTTGCAGTTTATCATATGAAACCACTGTCGCTGATATTGTTATTTATCCTGTCCAGCGCTGCTTTGAATTCATTTTGGAACTATCTTTACCGGCTCACTTGTACTCTATTGCAAAGTCCTGTCATTTCTTCCTGTATGACTAAGGCTACGCTTATAGTGCCGGCGACGCGACGGTCGCTGGAAAATCAATTTGAGATGACTTCCAGCGATTGCGGCCAATCCGTCGCACTGTCGCGCCGCTCTTACTATAAGCGCACATGATGGTGGCAATGCATTTGTTTTGCCGCGACGTCGTGTCCCTGTCGCCGGCACTATAAGCGCAGCCTTAGTTCAAATATGTTCTTACCTCTAACGTGAGAGCCAATAAACCTGTGCTCATCCCATCCTCCGGCAGGAGAAAACGCTTCTGATGCTCTAACAAAGGGGTGCACACACAGGCACAACGACACACACCGCACACTTATAGGGTGACCAGGTGTCCAGTATTGAACCAGACAGTCCTGTATTTGGACACTCTGACCAGTCGATAATTAGAGGTAATACTGGACATGTATGTGTTCGGTATTACCTCTCTGGACATAGTGACGTCCCCGAGCAAGGAGAAAGCAGGGCTGTTGCTAGGGGGCTGGCAGCTTCCTCCACCTGATTGACTGCTGCTGGGTAATACAGCCAATAAGGAGGAGGTGTCAGGACACTGGGGGTGGGGCCAAGGAGAGGAGGAAACAGCATGGAGTGGAGAGAGGTGAGAGGGGTGTGTGTTTCTCAAGCGTGTCGCACCTTTCACCATTGTGTCAAGTATTTTTGGAGAAGCCACCTGGCAATCCTACACACATACTGTACTACACACACAAAACAGTATAAATACAGACACACAGCTACAGATATAGCCAGGCTTACTCCCCCCACCATAGCTGCAACATAAAAGCAAAATGCTGCACGTCAGGGGGAAATGAGAGACTGCGGGGGGCAGGGAGGCTTGTACTTCGGAATCTGAATACCCCGCAGAGGGATCTCCCACTGCCAGGGGATTCAGCGGCCGTGATTCTGTGGATTTCCCTCACAGGGGGGAGGGGGTGAGTTAATGGAGCTACATCTGTATGTTTAATGATACGCACATCCACATACACTTACAGTATATACTGCAGGAATGGTAACCCTGTACATATTTATTTATGTACTTCTTCCTTTTGTTCTATTGTCCTGCAATTCTTGGATGCAGAGCTGGCAGCGTCTCTGCTTATATGCACACTGCTGGCCTCCCGGCAGTTACTTCTGTTTCTGGGGGCCTTTCCTCTGTCAGTCCTGTTAGTGCAGGCAGTGGAAAGGTTAAATCCATTATTAGGCCTGTGTGTGTATTTCAGCCTTGAATGTTGTATCAATTTTTGAGGGCAGGCCTTGCAACTCTGAGGCTGTCAATCTAAGGGGTGGATATTGGTTGAAACGCCCCTGCTGTGTGTGGGCCAATCTGTATCCAGCTCTGGCTTGTAATGAGTCAGTTAGAGACACTCCCCAAGGATGTTCAAATTGGGACATGCCTCCTAAATTATCAGTTGGTGATATTATCTAAATTATCAGCTAGTGAGTTAGAGTGAGTGGTTCCATGATCTCTCTCCCTCCACCCATGCCTGGTTTGGAGGGAGGGGGGGGCAAAGAATAGCATGCTACTAGTCAAGGCTCTGGGCTAGAGAGAGAAAGGACTGATCATAAAGACTTTCTCTGTGCTGGAGCTATCTGCAATAAAATACAGAAAGACATTGCTGTGTGGATTCATGTCTCTGGGTATGAAGAAGTGTCAGTGAGGGTCCAGCCCCTGCAGATCTACAGGAGATCCTCACTGGCTAGAGGCACTGCACCATCAGAAGACATCAGAGATCAAGGTAATCTGTCCCGCTGTTCCCTGTCCTGGATCTCCCCACACCACCGCGGAGCCCTCAGCCCTCCTGTTGCCAGCAGGTTGCAGCACCCAGACCGCTTGAGGTAACCAGTGAGGAGCATACCCCACATCTCACTTGGGGGGGGGGGATATAAGGGTTACATGTGTATGTGTAATGCTACTGTATGTACTTAAATCAAACTTCACCCCTTATCTTGCCCCCTCTCCTAGGTAGTGACACTTTCCTGCATTGTTTCCATCCAACATGTAATCCCTCCAGTATATCCATGTATTCAAATAACAACAAGAAATATAAAGAAGGTCATTCAAAATACAGTGGGAAAGAAGAAGAGTGTCTAGGAGGAGGACAGAAAATAATGGTAGCATCTAACAGTTATTCTAACCCATGGGTTCTCAACACCAGTCCTCAAGACCCCCCAACAGGTCAGGTTTTCAAGATATCTCTGTCCTGGGACCTCTCCTCTTTTCTCTGTATACACTCTCTCTAGGTGACCTAATAACATCTTTTGGGTTTAATTATCACCTCTATGCTGACGACACACAAATATACTTTTCAACACCCGACCTTACACCTGCTGTACAAACCAAAGTTTCTGAATGTCTCTCTGCTATATCATCCTGGATGGCCCTCCGCCGCCTTAAACTCAACATGGCTAAAACAGAGCTCCTCATACTTCCTCCCAAACCTGGCCCTACTACCTCCTTCCACATTACTGTTGGAAGTACTATCATTCACCCAGTAGTCCAAGCACGCTGCCTAGGGGTCACACTCGACTCCTCTCTCACATTCAAAACATTTCTAAAACCTGTCGCTTTTTCCTCCGCAATATAACAAAGATACGCCCTTTCCTCTGTTGCTCGACTGCTAAAACTCTGACTCAGGCCCTCATTCTGTCCCGTCTAGATTACTGTAACCTCATGCTGTCCGGCCTTCCTGCCTCTCACCTGTCTCCCCTACAATCTATCCTAAACGCTGCTGCCAGAATCACTCTACTCTTTCCTAGATCTGTCTCAGCATTTCCCCTCATGAAATCCCTCTCCTGGCTTCCGACCAAATCCTGCATCTCACACTCCATTCTTCTCCTCACTTTTAAAGCTTTACACTCTTCTGCCCCACCTTACATCTCAGCCCTAATTTCTCGTTATGCACCATCCAGACTCTTGCGTTCTTCTCAAGGATGTCTTCTTTCTACCCCCTTTTTATCTAAAGCCCTCTCCCGCCTTAAGCCCTTTTCACTGACTACCCACACCTCTGGAATGCCCTTCCCCTCAGTACCCGACTAGCACCCTCTCTATCCACCTTTAAGACTCACCTTAAGACACACTTGCTTAAAGAAGCATATGAATAGCACTGTGGATATTCTGAACACATGATACATAAAGCTTGGCTCCCTGCAGATGCACTTAACAGAACTCCCTCCTACTGTCTCTGTACGTTATCCCTACCTACCAATTAGATTGTAAGCTCCTCGGGGCACGGACTCCTGTTCCTTAGTGTTACTTTTATGTCTAAAGCACTTATTCCTATGATCTGTTATTTATATTATCTGTTATTTATTTGATTACCACATGTATTACTACTGTGAAGCGCTATGTACATTAATGGCGCTATATAAATAAAGACATACATATCCCTGCTTCAGCACATTATTGCGTCTTTTTTTTTTTTAGCACACCAGTACATTTTATAGTCAAGGACATGGAATGTAATTGCAGATTTAGGAGGATTTCTATAGAAAATGAACATGAGACTCATACTATGTGGGTGTCTCTCCTGGCAGATAACTGACACAAATAAGGATAAATACCGTGTTAATTACATTGTTAGCACCTCCTTGTAATTCTACAGATTTCAACTCTGGTTTGACAACAATTCATAACAGCAATTACAGGCACAAAGAATAGAAAGACTTTTCTCCCTATGCTCAGAAAATGACACGGTGTGAAATCTACATGTAATGGGCCTGGGGAATTCTAATAACATACTGTATGTTATGCGAGAGTGGAAGGGAAATGGAGACACGTAGTTAAACTGATGTATATCTGGCATGGTGGTAGAATTTCATTTCCTGGCCAAACAAAAAGGTCTGAACGAGAAGTTTGGAAACTATTTCAAACTGAGTGTTATTTCTGCTTGTGCCTTCACCCCCCCACCCCCCCCCACACAAAAATACTTACCGTTTTATAATGGACTGGAATGCTGTTGAGTTGTGACCGAAAAACACAAGATTAGCACACATCCAAATTCACTGAGTCAACATTTCATCATTAACCCTTTCTTATTACCCATATCATGCTGCATATATTTAACTGTTTCTAATATTTCATTTAAATAGAACTTTTAGTTACATGTTTTGGCTAAAGTATGATAAGCTTGCCCACCGGGCCTGGGTAACCCCAGATCAGACGAGTCCTAATTGCATTATTGTTTACCATGTCCTTCTGTTTCTCTCCGTGGAGGAAGATGCTCTGACTTTGCCCCGGTTTTGCAGCTGGGATACTGTATGTCCGGCCTGGTGGGATTTGACCTTGCGACCTCTGTTGCTCAGAGCGGCATCTCTGACAGGGAGCCAGATCAGCACTTGGACAGTTCTATGGCCTCAGTGTACCTTTCAGCTTCTGCTACTACCACTGCTGTACTAGCATCCTATTTAAGGCCAGCCCTTAAACGGAACGGTCTTTATTGGGTCAGCACTCACAACACGGCAGTGGTCTGCCTAATTACAGTCTCTCTGGATCAGCTACCCAGCTGGAGGATGGTCCCTGGACAACCACTACGGCCAAGGGCACCACAGCTGTCCTAGCTCTTCCCAAACACTCTATCAGGAAACAGGGTATAGGTGCACACTCACTCTCCCCCAAGGGGAAGAGGAACAGAGAAGGCCCCAATCGCAGGCACTCTGCTGTGTGACCTGCATCTCTCAGTGGGGAGAGGAACACCTACCGAATTTGGGTGGCAATCCCCTTAAGTACACCAGGAGGAAGGCACATACCACTGATTGGGTATGCTCAGGCCTAGTTACACTGCCTCCCCTGTCACTCAAGGGCACTGCAGGGAGTGGGGCAAACCCATGATTACTATTGGCAGGCCTGCTCTTACCAGGATTACTGCCAGTGAGGGCAGATTGGTAGCCAGAAACCAGTCCTGGCTACATATAGATGATTTTTCATGGACCAATAATCCATGTCTTAACTGTAGTAGTAAAGCCTTTAAAACATTGCAGATCTTTTCATCAGTTGCACTGGGGTACAATGTACATGGAATAGAGCAGGGTTGTTTAATTCCAGTCCTCAAGCACCCCCAACAGGTCAGGATTTCAGGATATCCCTGCTTCAGCACAGGTGACTCAATCAGAGGCTAAGTCTTTGAGCCACCTGTGCTGAAGCTGGGATATCCTGACAATCTGACCTGTGGGGGGGGGGGGGGATTGAGGACTTGGAGTTGAGCCCCCCCGGAATAGAGTATACATAAAGAAGGTACCTGTGAGGTTTCAACATTCTATTACACCTACAGTATGAACAGCGCGCTTGGTGATCCATCAAAAAGATATCACAGCCTCTGAAAAAGCTAGTTTTCTGGTGACAAACATGGTGTTGTGCTTTAAACATAACATACTTTGTAAAGCAGAACCGGAATCTGCTACTACTGCTGCACTGTCAGGCATACCAAAAATATAAGTGCTATATCAAGTGAGGGATGTGTTGGTACACAGTGATGTTACAATGCATACGGCCTAGAGCAAACTAGGATGTGACTTGTTATTAACATCCTTTGACACATTCTGACTACTGTGACTGCTGCTGTTGACAAAGTCTGGTACAGTATAGGACTGTCACAGCTTGCAGCAAGGTTCTTGTAGCCCTTCCGTACGTTAAAAGATTAAAACTGTGGCAGATGTAAGCAATGGTCATATTTATTTCTTAATTTAGGACATTACTGTAAGGGCAACTTGTTTGCAGTTCTAAAAGACACAGAACACGACACAAGCCTTTATTTCCATTTTAACTTATTGACAAATAGAATTTTATTACGTAACGTCATACATGGTAAGATTATTATTATTTAACCCCTTCTGTGCCCTAATGATGTACAGTGTATGTCAACATATGTGCCATCCCAGGGACCCTTACAACATACACCGTATATGTTCAATCGCGTATCACACTGAAGGGAGGGTGGGGCACTGAGATAGCGTGGCATGACCCTCCGGCACTGACCGGGTTAAGCAAGGAATTAACTAATTCTAAGATTAAGGTTCTGCGAAGTACAGTATGGGGATAGTGGCACACCGCTATTTATAAAAGGTTCATCAATGTTTCCCTCACTGGTGCTCACCATCCGTCGATCCCGGCGTCTCAAGGCTGGATCCAGAATAATAACTACGTGGATTTAGCTAATACGGTTTAATTTCCCTGGAAAAAGATTTAGGGCCTTATGCAGAGAGCATCGTTATTTCGAAATTCGCCATTTTTTGTACAATTTCGCGCAGAAACCGGCAGAAAATGGCGAGTTCCGAAAAACGCGCCATTTTGTTTTTTCAATTGCTAAAACTCGCCTCGCGGCTGGCGAGAACCTCCATCTCGCCATTTTTAAAACTCTCCGAATGCAGAGAGGTGCGAACGGTATAAAGCGGCTGTTCGCGCCAAAAAATGCCGCGATTCTCGCATTTTTGCCGCGCCAGGAAAAGATGGCAAGATGGCGCTCGCCGCCTATAGTAAAGGGGAAAAAAAAGGCGCGAATTTGTTTTTACACGTTTCTGAAGCGCGCATCTCGCCAATTTAAACTCGCCACACGCATCCATGTTAAACATAGCAGAATTCGCACTTTTCTGCATATGGAGAATAAAACTCTCCAAAAAAGCTACTTTTTATGAAATTCGCCAATTTTAAAATTCTATGCTCTCTGCATGAGGCTCTTAGTTCTTGTTTTGGAAGTATTCTCTTGGGTGTCCGGTTTATGTCCCTGACTTGGAAGAATAGCACGCCCAGTGGTTGTGTCTAGCATTACATCCCTAAATAATACTGCAAAATGTGGAATGCATAAGAGGGGGTTATTTTATTATGTACGTACAGTATATCTTTATTTATGTAGTGCCCACAATCTACTCAGCACTTTATAAAAGAGACAATACAGGAGATTATAATCCAATAATTGCAAGAAAAAAAAACAAAGTCAGACAATAGGAAAGGAAATTCCTGCCCAGGAGAGCAGACAATCTAAGTGGTATGTTGGGAGAGTTACAGAGACAGCAGGTGAGGGAATAAGTGCAGTAGATGGCAGTGCTTGGCCACAATGGTTGGTAGGAGTTACTGTGTGTGTGGGACAGATTATTGAAGATAAGGAAAAAGCTAGGTATTAAACAAATTCTTTGCCTCTGTGTTTACCAGGAAAGAATCAAGTTGAATAGTAGCGCTACAGGAGGAAGCCACAACATCCACTTTGTTTGCCTTCCTCTGGATCAATAAGTAAGTATAGATATAGGATAAAATATCTGTTGTCTAAATTTAGCATTGGTTGAACTTGATGGACGTACGTCTTTTTTTCAACCTCATTTACTATGTAACTATGTAACTATGTAACTATGTAACTATGAGTCTAGGCTATTGAAATGCTTAATTTTAGAAATTCATTTTAAGGTTTGTCTTAAAGATGGGGTGTGAGGGTGCTTGGCATGTACTAAGTGTGAGGGAGTTCCACAGGTAAGGGACAGTGAGGAAAAAAGTGTTTTTTTTATATGAATATTACAATTTTATTGGGGTCCCACATGGTGATGTTTACATTCATGTACTGTACAGTATATATATCCTTATGTGGGTTCCTTATACATGCATAAGAGAAACAGTGCTTTATATGTCTTCTACCATTTGTTTTTATATCTGTGTTCTTTTTATTAATGTATTGGTTTATGGTGTATTTATACATCAATTATCTTTCCTGCTTTATTCAATAATTGCAGTCTAGCACAGACCAATCATGTTATACACATAATAGGTAATCTATTATTTTATGCATATATAATTTGTATAGACGTTTTCCATTTATATTTACTTTTAATAAGCTATATGGTTGCTACAGTACGACAATACGGGCTCTATATAAAGACATTCTACATTGCACTGATCGAGCCCTGATGAATTTGCAAATGGTAACAAAACATGTTGGCTTGTGTAATGAGTATTGGTGCATCTGACATCACCGAGTAACTGAGGGTGGAGCTATGAACCAGGAAGTGTGCAGACCAAGAAATACAAGCTACACACAACACGTTACACACTAGCTGAAATACACGCGGATGCTGCACCTCTATGAGACCCTCATAGGACTGTCCGTGAATATATTCAGCACCTTTTGATGAGCGTTCTTTCTTTTATGTTTGTGAGTACTGTGGCAGGATGACCGTGGTTAGTGAGGAGGCAACACAATTCTACCGGTGAAATAATATGCTGGTGAATTTATTTGTCCAAAAATATACCAAAACAATGGGTGCTCTGTCCCTTTAAGTAAAAACAAAACAAACCAAAAGCCTATCCCCGTTAGGGAAATTAAACAAAAGTTCAGTCTACCTGGGGCTGGCTAGCTAAACTAGACCAACAATATTCGGTAACACCACTTGGCTCCTTACCTGGGAGCTTTATTCCCCTCTCGACAGCATAAATATGAGTAGCCTGTATGTCTGTCAGCTCTCCTCTGTCCTCTCTCAGTGTCTGAAAGAGACTGCTGCTCCAGAGGCATTTCCTCTTTTAAAAGCAGGTGAGCTTTCTTAATTAGGATCACCTCTGGACTGCCTAATCAGTGGGGTTAACCTCGCATACTGGAAAGCTGGCATACTGCCACCTCCTACTAAGGCTAAGGTCCCGTTGCACGCGTCCACACGGCTGGCTTGCTTGCCGGCGGCGCGTGCAACTCGCTGTACCGCGACCTGCGGTCTACAGGATACTTTTCTCGGAGCGGGGGGGGGCGTGGCCAAACGGGTCGGGGGGCGCGGCCATGACGTGAGGGGGCGCGGCCATGACGTGAGGGGCCGGAGCGGGAGGTGGGCGGGAGTGGGAGGATTGACTGGGAGGATTGACAGGGAGGGGGGGCGTGGCTTGAGCGGAGGGACCCGCTACTCTTCCCCCCCCTCCCTCCACGGGCTGCCACGGGCTGCAGGTAAGTAAAAAAAACACACACACGCAGGCAGGCACTCACGCAGTCATACACACACACACACACACAGACAGAGACAGGCACGCACGCACTCATACACACACACACACAGACAGAGACAGGCACGCACACAGACAGAGACAGGCACGCACGCACTCATACACACACACACAGACAGAGACAGGCACGCACGCACTCAGACACACACACAGACAGAGGCAGGCACTCACGCACTCAGGCACACACATACACACACACAGGCAGGCACGCACGCACTCAGACACACACACAGAGAGGCACTCACGCTGCTGTCACTCCACACTCCTCCCCGCTCCCCGAAGCCTCTCCTCCTCCCGCAGCCTCCCCTCCCCATTGGCTCACAGCCACACCACGTGACGCGTCAACGCTAGGAAACACCATTCTGTGGTGTCTCCTAGCGGCTGACGCGCCACAGCGTGTAGTCAGCTGTGCAGCCAGGGGGGACCGGGACCGGCTCGCGAGGATTCCCCTGCTGGTGGGGAACTCGCGACATTGCTGCCCGCGCCAACGAGCGCAGCGGGTCCCAGGCCTAATGTATACAGAGTCTGACTCTATCACATATCCCCCTCCCCAGCGTAACATTACCGAGTGGAGCGGCCCGTGCACTGAGACCGTGCACCCTAGAAAGTGCATCCGCATTACCGTGCAGTATGCCTGGCCGATGCTGCACTGTGAAGTTGAAGGGTTGTAATGATAGAAACCAGCGGGTACTCTAGAGTTCTTTTGTTTGTTTCTATGCATCCACTGTAAGGGTGCATGGTCTGTAATGAGTGTAAACGACCTGCCTAATAGGTAATATTTTAAAGTGTCTGTTGCCCACTTTACGCAAAGCATTATTTTTCTACCGTGGCATACCTTTGTTTGCGTGGATACAATTTGCGACTTAAATACAAGACTGGGTGTTCCTCATCTCCTACAAACTGGGACAGGACTCCGAGATCTACTTCGGAGGCGTCCATTTGCAGAAAAGATTCTTTTGTAAAATCCGGGGCCACCAAGACTGGGTGATTACAGAGCACTCTACGTAGGTCTAAAGTCATTACAAAACCGTATTGACCCATCAGGCTTAGTACCAAGACAATTGGGCTGCACCATTGACTATGTGACTCCACAATTATCCCTAGGTCTAGCATCTTCTTTACCTCTGACTGAATAACCCCTCTTCTGACTTCTGGGATCCTATCAGATCTTATCTTAACAGCTATTCCTGGCTTGGTGACAATATCATGGGAAACCACCCTAGTTTTCCCTGGTACGCTAGAAAATACGCCCCTGTTCCTATTTATCAATTCTACAGCTTCCCCGTATTGTTCAGGAGTGAGTTCTGCCGATATTCGAACTAATGGATCATCCACTTTCCCGGATTTGTTAGCTACCACCGTCAGACATACCTCTCTATCTTTCCAGGATTTTAATAAATGTATGTAATAGATTTGCTCTACCTTTCTCCGATCTTACTGTCGAATTTTATTATTCACTGGGCCAACCTGTTGTAGAACTTCATATTGCCCTTGCCAATGTGATAACAGCTTACTTTCGGCTGTGGGAACAAGCACCATTACTCGGTACCCAGGTCGGAAGCTGTGCACAATAGCATGCCTGTTGTAAAGGTTCTGTTGGGCCCTCTGTGCCTCTTCTAAATGTTGTCTGACTATGGGGGTAATATGCGCAATGCGTTCTTTAAATATTCTACAAATTGGATGACATTCTTCCCTGGAACAGCTTGTTACTCCCATTCTTCTTTTAGGCTATCCAGAATCCCTCTTTGGCGTCTCCCATACAGGAGTTCAAATGGGGAAAACCCTGCAGAAAACCCTGTAGAGGCGTGTGGTACTCAGATAGCAAACAAGAGATAAGGCAACAAGGTGTCCCAGTTCTTCCCATCACTACCAACCACCTTCCTCACCATTATCTTAAGAGTTTTATTAAATCTTTCTACCAGTTTGTCCGTTTTCGGATAGTAAACAGAGGTTCTTAGGGACTTTATTTTGAGCTCTACACATAATTCTCGCATAAGTTTAGATGTAAACGGGGTGCCCTGATCTGTCAAAATTTCCTTTGGTATCCCGAGTCGGGAGAATACTTGGAACAATTCCTTAGCTATGGCTTTGGAGGAAGTATTACGTAAAGGCAGCGCCTCTGGATAGCAAGTGGCATAATCTAGAATTACTAGGATGTATTGATGACCCTTGGCAGATTTCTCCAAGGGACCCACTACTGTATATCCATAGCAATCCTCTCAAATAGAATCTCAATAATAGGCAGAGGAATTAACGGGGCCCTCAAGCTTGGTCGGGGGACTGTCAACTGACACTCGGGCAGGAGGCACAGAACCATTTTAGTGCATTATATATTCTTGGCCAGTAAAATCTTTTTAGGATTCTTTTCTGTGTTTTTTCTACTCCAAGATGACCCACCAATAAGTGAGAGAGTATGCTAGCTCTACGACCTTCCTTACTAATGAACTGGGTACTAGCAATTTTTCTATTTCTTGACCCTCTTCTTGGCTCACATGGTACAACAAATCATTTTTAATACAAAAATAGGGATAGGAATCCTTGGTTGTCCCTTCTACCGGGACCCCATTAACTTCTACCGATTGGCTAAACCCAATTTTCAACTGGGGATCATTAGCCTGTTCCCTACCAAAATTACTCGGGGAAAGTTCTAGACTTCCAAAACCTTCCTCTTCCGGAGTTTGGCCGGTTACAGTAACTTTGACTCAGGAGTGTCAATAAGCCCGTCTCTGACAACTCCTCATCCTCTGTTCTCCCTCTGTTAGGAGTAGTAACCAGTGCTAACTGGGGTGGGGGCAGACCTCTTTTTTTGTCCTTCCTACGTTCTTGTTTTGATTTAGGGGGTTTTAGGCACTTCAGAGACTAATTCAGGGTCTGTAAATGGAAAAACATCATCCGGAGTAGGATTGTTTAAGGTGAGTTGTCCTCTGATCAGGGTGTCAAAACCAGGAAAATTACAACCTAACACTAGGGAATGGGGTAACTTTGGTACAATTGCTGCTGTAGTTTGGATGACTTGCCCCTCACCGTTTACTTTTATCTGAGTCGTGGTGTACACATAATACCCGCAGCTTCTCACCCTGGTGTAACTGGAGAGGCTTAACCAACTTCCCTGATACCAAGTTAATATCACTCCCTAAGTCTACCAGGGCAGAGATTGGTTTACCATTTAAAAATCACTGTGGTGAAGAAGTTGTGGGTATTTTTATCCCCGCGGGTCACACATGCCACTCCACCGAAGTCTGACCTCACAGAGCCATACGCACACTCCATTGGTTCAGAAAACTTAGGGCAGTGAGCCATAATAGGTCCCGCCTCCCCACTCTCAAAACAAACGATTGGCCCAGTTCAGTCTTGAAACCCTTTCAGAGATTTAAAGTTTCTGTCCTAATCCAGGTTTTCTTCCACTCCCTCAAACCATGCGGCCGGTCATGGGTCTTTATTTCAGCGCTGGCTTCTACTGTTCGTGTTGGGCCGTGGGTTTTGGTTTGTGCGAGAGAACGTGGAGCGTGACAGTTCACGGGTGGCTTGCGGGAGTCACTCCAATCCTTGCAAGGATTTTGCTTTTTAGACGGTCATAATCTGCTGCGGTTCTTTTGTCGAGGTCACAATATGCTTTATGGCTTCCCCTAGTAGAAAGGGAGCGATAATCCCAGCCCATTTGGAGCGGGCCCAACTTTCCCAGGAAGTGATTCGCTCAAAGGACCGGAGGTAACCCTCTACGTCATCTTGCAGTGTCATTTTCTGCAGGTATAGGTTCGCCTGGATGGGCTGCACCTTGGCTGCACTGGTCAAGTCCATAGTAATCTGGGCCAGGCATTGAACCAGCCCACTGTGTTTCTGCGATAACGCCAAGCTGGGCCGCAAGTATCTGGTTTGTCTCACGTTGTGCCGCAGTGCTTTCAAGTCCCTGTCTGTTAGTTTCCTGTTGAAAAGCGGTGCTGTGTAGTAGGGCCTTCACAACGTCCTCCATACTGACAGTAACAGTCTGCACAGGATCCACCAGTCGCAATGTGCAGCTCCGTCCCTTTAACAGGGTGTTCAGCATCCCACTTCTACCACCACTTGTGGCAGGATGACCGTGGTTCTTGAGGAGGCAACACAATTCTTCCAGTGAAATAATATGCTGGTGAATTTATTTGTCCAAAAATATAACAAAACAATGGGTACTCTGTCCCTTTAAGTAAAAACAAAACATAAACCAAAAGCCTATCCCCGTTAGGGAAACTAACTAAACAAAAATTCAGTCTATCTACCTGGCTGGCTAGCTAAACTAGACCAGACCAACAATATTCGGTAACACCACTTGGCTCCATACCTGGGAGCTTTATTCCCCCTTCGGGATAGCATAAATATGAGCAGCCTGTGTCTGTCTGTCAGCTCTCCTCTGCCCTCTCTCAGTGTCTGAGAGAGACTGCTGCTCCAGAGGCATTTCTCTTCCTCTTTTAAAAGCAGGTGAGCTTACTTAATTAGGATCACCTGTGGACTGCCTAATCAGTGGGGTTAACTCCTTGCATACTGGAAAGCAGGCATACTGCCACCTCCTACTAATGTATACAGAGTCTATAACTCGGTCACAGTGCATATGCTCTACTTTAAACTTATTTTATCTATTAAAGGATAACTACACTATGACACCCTGTGCGCTTCTGTTTGCTTCTACATAAGTTCTACAGAAGTTTCTACAGAAGGTTTGGGTCTATCCTAAGAAGGAACTGAGATTCATGGTGTTAACCGCCAACATATTGTTGCAGTAAATGCATGCTACTTCTAGTTTATCGCCTGAGATATGACTTTAGTCAATAGCCCAATTAAAAAATATTGCTGTTAAACACCGCTCATAGCAATTTTTTTTAGGAGAAGGAGTGGCTCAGTGAGTAAAGACACTGACTGGCATCAAGAGTTTGAAGCAGGAAAGCCTGGTTCAATTCCTGGTGTCGGCTCCTTGTGACCTTGGGCAAGTCACTTTATCTCCCTGTTCCCCAGGCACCAAAAACATAGATTGTAAGCTCCACGGGGCAGGGACTGTGCCTGCAAAATGTCTCTGTAAAGCACTGCGTAAAACTAGCAGCGCTATACAAGAACATGCTATTATTATTATTATTATTTTTCCTTTTATCGCAGCCTAGTGACTCTAGGCCTATGTGCCATATTATGTTGGACGGTCAGTGCACACTTATCATTAGCTTGCTGAATTTCTCTGCTGATGTCAGAAGGAAGCTGATCGCATTTCACAGGCCAGTGATCCTGTTATGACCTTCATACTGTGCAACATGACCTTCTGTGATCCTACTGACTAATTTCCAGTACAACAAGTAGTGCTGCTCTTTCCAAAACATCATGATTGAAACGAGCCACAAGTACAAATATGGTAACGTCACGCCATGCTGCAGTACATCAAATAATAGAAAATACTCTATATATTGAACTGCTGTTCTAAGCATAAACACATCAGGTGAGGTGCAGATCCTCATAGCTAAAGAAACAGTAGTAGGAAAATATTATTTGGGAATAATGTAGCATGCACACAAAATAACTCAATCATGCCACAAGCTATTTAAATGCATTGAACTGAACAGTGCGGGGAATGTCAATTAAATGTTCTCACTTGTGCTTGATCTCTGATCCCATAGAAGGTCACGCTGCTTTTCTTCCAAGTTTTCATAGCTGAAAGAGCCGTCAATTTTTCACATCATTTTGGCTTTTCATATTGTTGTTACTCACACAAAATATACCAAGAAAATACATTAACTTTAAATTATACTGCCTATGCTTCTGCCTAGAAAAGCAGTCATTGTGTGTTCTATTCCTCTTGGCTCTGACATTAGTACACCATCCCAGTAACTAGGTTCCTTAGGCTTATCGACTCAATAGATACAGTAGTTAGTATGGAAATTCTTTTAGGAAGTGTGGAATGCGACTCATGCTAATCTCTATGCAAAGTAAATGTTGCCTAGCCTCCGGCCGCTACTTCTTTTCCTGGGCCCTACCAGTGTAAGTCCTGTTAGGTGCAGGCAGCGGATGAGCTAATTCCCTGAAAAAGGCCCTGTGTGCCTTTTCAGCCTTGGATACATTAGATCAGTGGTTCCCAAACTTTTTCGGTTCAAGGCTCCTCAAGGTGATCAGGATTTTCCCACGGCTCCCAAAGTGAAAACATAGTTGTATATACATACCTAACAGTTGGAGTGCGCAGTTGGTATGTCTCTCACACAGACTCTCTCTCTCGCGCATGCACTCTCTCTCTCTCGTGCACTCTCTCTCTTGCGCGCACTCTCTCACACACTCTCGCGCACTCTCTCTCTCGCGCACTCTCTCTCGCGTGCACTCTCTCGCGCACTCTCTCTCTCACACTCTCTCTCTCTCACACACACTCTCTCTCTCTATCACACACTCTCTCTCTCTATCACACACTCTCTCTCACACACACTCTCTCTCTCACACACTCTCTTTCACACACACACACTCTCACACACACACTCACTCTCACACACTCTCTTTCTCTCTCTCTCTCTCACACTCTCTATGTCTCTCTCACACACACTAAGACACTCACATACACACAGGGGAAATCAGAACGGGGGGGGTGAATCTGAGCAGGGGGGCAAGGGGGAAGCAAGAAAGGCATAGAGCAGTACTCACCACATGCTCCATGTAGGAAGAGGCGGGCCTCGCTTTGCAAGCTCGTATAGAGCTTGTTGCGGGCCCAAAAAAAATCCTGGTAGCGTGCCAACATGCTGCCTGGCGCATCGCGAGCGTGCTAAATCCTGTCAGCCCATGGTGACGGGGCGACGGGATTTATCGAGGTGCACGGCTGCGCAGGGGCCCCGGGCCCCCTGACTACATGGCCCGGGGCGCCAGTAGCCCCTGGCACCAACAAAAATCACGGTGCCTGGGACAAACATTTTAAGCAGGCCCTCCCCCTCGTGTCTGCGGTATTGCCCGCCGCCACCCCCCCATTTCACACCTCACGAGCCCCCATCCCATGTATTTCTCTCCTTTCCGTCTCACCCGCCCGCCTCGCATGTATTTCTCTCCCCTGCTTCTCACTCTTACTCCCTGTTTTCCTCACTCACCCCCTCTCTCCTCTCCCTCCATCAATTACCCCACCCTCACTCATTCCGTCTTCCCCCCCACAAGATATATACCAAAAAACTTCCCACCCACGAATACATACAAAAAAATCCCCACCCCCCAAATATATAAACCTCCCATATATACACACACATATATATATACACACACACACAGACATATATATAATCACACAAACACACACACACACACATATATACACATATATATACACACACACACACACACATATATATATATATATATATACACACACACACATATATACACATATACATACAATCACACACACATATATACATATAAAAATGAGACCGGTGGCTTGCGGGGGGCGTGCCGGTGATGCGGGGGGGGGGGGGGAGTGGCTGAACGGCCCGGTCCCTGCACGGGGGAGGTCAGTGCTGCCGGTGCCATGTGGGGGGGGGGGGGGAGAGCTGGTGTGCTGCGGAGGGGGAGGGCTGCAGTGCTGCTGGGAGAGACAGATGTCTCCGGTGCTGCTCCTCCAGTGCACGCGCCGGGCCTCCCTCTTGCTTACTTCCGGTGCTGCCAGCACGGTGACGCTGCCAGCACGGTGACCCAGCGCCGGGTTCAGAGGTTTTTTTTTTTTTTTAAACTAGCAGCCCTTGTTTCCCGCTGCTGGCGGCCCTGATCGCGGCGCCCCTCTGGCCAAGCCACGGCGCACCAGGGCGCCGCGGCGCACAGTTTGGGAACCACTGCATTAAATGTATCCAAGGGCAGGCCTAGCAACAGCCAGAGAGTGTCAGCCTGAGGGGTGGGTACTGATTGGGCCACATACTGAATGTGATGGCCTATCAGTATCCAGATCTGGCATGTTATGAGACAGAGTTACAGTCACACCCAAAGGGTATAAATACTGGCTCTCTCACAAAAGTAGGTGTGTCTCTTTCCTCCCCCTGTGGAGTGAGTACCAGCTACCCTGGGTCTCACTAGGAGGCCTAGGAGGAGCACCATGCAAAGAAGAAAGCAATGCCATGCTGTGAGAGATGTACCTGCCAATAAACACAGTTGTACCATCACCAGTGGGATCACTGTCTGAGAATCAAGAACAAGGTGTCAGTATGAACTCTCCTTTCATCCAAACGACCCATGCTGACTGGAGGCGCTGCACTCACGACTAAGGTAAACTGTAAACCTTTCCTGTTCTCCCCACAACACCGTGGAGCACTCAGCCCTTCTGTTGCCACATAGGTAGAGCACAACACATAAATGGAGTAGCCAGAGAAGCAGATGACCCCAATCTCACTTAGGGTCGGGGTACAAGGGCTACATATATTTAAATATCTCCTAGCCGGATAACTCGGGTGTGCTCCTTTTTCAGCACAGGCATGTCTCTCTAATATGTTTGAGGGGATATATATTCAACTGGAGACACTACTAAATTTAAAGTTGGGTGGTGTTCTGCCTTACCCCTTATGGAGTGAGGTGGGTTAGTGTTCCAGCATAGACTCTGTGTGTCTGAGTGCAGAGAGTAGCCAGGGCTCTGGCTGCTCTGCCTGCTCTGCCGTTCCCCTTAGGAGAGAAGGGAAGATGTTGAGACTAGCCTAGGGGCCTCAAGCCCTAGGGGGACT
This sequence comes from Ascaphus truei, assembly GCF_040206685.1. Classification (NCBI taxonomy): domain Eukaryota; kingdom Metazoa; phylum Chordata; class Amphibia; order Anura; family Ascaphidae; genus Ascaphus; species Ascaphus truei. The sequence continues at coordinate 399,747,971 of NC_134486.1, forward strand.
GGCCAGGTATTGCCTAGGGAGGGAAGGATACCCCTCTGCCCAGAATGCCTTATGTGGAGAAGGGCTATGTATGCTGCAAGGATGCATCTGTGCTGTGAGACCCCAAATAAAAGACAAGTTGTATTGTTGCTGGTATTCCAGAGTACTTCTTGCTCTAAGGAAAGTTCCTGTAGGGATGAATCTCTGCCCCTGGCAGAGCCCTCAGGATGGAGGTGCTGCACCAACCTGAGGAAAACACTCCTGCACTCCAAGCTCCCTACTACATCTGCGTAGACTCAGCCTCCTGGGAACCAACAGGTTAGCACCTGTCAGGAAGCAGGGCTCACGCAACACCTCCTTACCTGCCTCGGAGGTCATTGCTGCCGCCCCTCGCTCCCCGCTGACGTGTCCTCGGCGTGAGACTCAGCGATCTCGCTCGACGCCGGTTCTTGCGTCCGCCATCTTGTCGGGGCACGGGCAGGAGGATCTTACACAGCGTGCGCCTCCGGCAGTAATTTATTCACTCCTACGGCCTTCTAGCCACGCCCCCCGTGTACAGCTGCAGCCCCGCTCCTGCTCTCACACTCCACAGCTGATCACAGGCAAGGATCACAGCCTGCACAAGTCACAAGGCGCTCCACGGCACACCCCCGCTCTGCCTCCTTCCCTGATTGGTCCCTCCACATATATTACCCCTGTTCTCCCTGGGAGTCATTGCTCTGCATAGCTTCTGCTAGTTGGGCTAGTGTTCGTTTGTGCTCTTGTTCTTCATATTCTTCAGGTTTGACCCGGCTTGGCTTTCTACTCCTCCTCTGGCTCTGGACCCCGGCTTACTCCTCACTACGCAGTCTCTCTCCGCCCCCGATCTCGGCTCGCTCCTCTACCTCCCGGACCTCTGGCACCCTCGACCCCCGGCTACGGCAAACACCACGATTCTTCTACCTCCGGACACGGCAAGTACCTTTGGTTCCCTTACTAAAGACTCCTGGCCTGGCAACAGATCTACCACACTCCGGACACGCCCCTCTGCTGCGGGTGCGTGGTATTATACTTTCCACCTCAGTCTTGGGACGGGTCTGGTCTGCGGGCAGCACTACCGTGACAGCACCACAAACACCATGTACCTACAAATCTCCCTTAGGGGTTGGGGGGGAAGGGTGTTACATGTAATAATATTGATTTCTTATGTAGCAATGCAATGTATGTGGCTCTGTACTTAGAATTGACAAACACAAGTCCCTGCCTTATGCATTTCCCGACATTATGTCCCTTTCTCAGCTTGTGACTGATGCAAATATTTCATCATACGTTTTGTGTGTAACACCCTTTACCCCACCCCCTGGGAGATGTGTAGCTACCGCGTGTGTGTGGTGCAATACCTGTGGCTCACAGGAGGTCTGAGCCTCCGCTACTGGGAGCCTGGGATGTATCTGGATCGATGCTCGGTAGCGCCTCCACCTGTACGGGATTCTATATGTAGAATAACCCCATTACAGGACACATAATAAAGAATACACACTGGGTCACGCAGAACAAGTTTACTATATATCGCTAAATAATGGTTACAGCTACCCACCAGGCCTCGCACGGTCGTTACTCCTCACCGTGATCCCAACACTGTGTCCACAACCCTGTAGTGGTCACCCTAAAGTACTGCCGTGTCCCTGGACACCCACAGAGTGTCCACAGAGATAACCCACCCAAAGTGTGAGACAGCGCTGTCCCACTAATGTGTGTATAGTTGTGCACTTGGAGTACCTGCCCAGGTGCTCCTGCACCCGGGTATGGCCAGCAGGTGAAACGGATCCACTGATCCCAGCGATGTTGGCATAGCCTCCATCTCTACGGTGGGTGGTCCCGCATGGATTGTACCACCGTATGCAGTGTTTATTTGTTGCAGGTGTCTGGTACCAGATCACCTGTGAACTGGAGACCGCCGTGTCCTGTCTGTGTCTCTCACTCTGGTACTACAGGGCAGTGTCCCTATCTATGGGCCTGTCCCTGCAGCAACCACAAGCTGAGGGGAGTCGGGGCCTAGCTGGGGCCTAATGGGTAGTTTCTGGCCTAGTGCAGGAGCCACAGACCCCTGCACACACAACCTACCACTTCCTCGTCCCTGCTCCGACTAGCGTGGCTTGCAGTGCGCCAAATGTATCTATTCCCTGACAGGGGAATTCTTTTGCCCTATTGGCTGTGGTGTGCCACCTGACTGCAGCCCCTGGGGCTGCTGGGGGTTGTGGTCCCTCTGGGAGACCTTCCCTACACTGGCCACCGCTTGCGCAACTTCCGGCACATGCGCACCATCTCGCGCATGCGCGATAGTGAACCAGATGGCCGCTGGACTGGGGATGTGATACTGCACACGCGTGACCTATTGCGCATGCGTGCGCAACTCCAATATGACTGCGCCCTACTCTGGGAGCCACCGAGAACCACCGTGGCTCCCTGGCTCACACCCCGCATCCCCCCCCCACAGTGCCACCGCACCTTTCCCTGCCTCAGCTTCTGCAGGCGCGAGCGTGCCAGGAGGTAAGGGGACAAAGGGGCACCAGGGGAACCCATGTGACATGTGTAACTGAGGTCTGAAGCAATATGTTTTTACCATGATTTGCAGGGCATTCAAGGCATTTACTTGTATTAAACCACATCTCTGCTCAGTGTGACCTTGGGTATGTCACTTTATCTCTCTGTGCATCAAGCACAGAAACTGTAGTTATGGACTCTATGGGCAGGGATTTTGCCTTTTATATTATACTACAATATGGAACTACATCCAGTGCACAGCTCTTTATTTTTTTAAATTATATATACAGTACTGTATAACTATATAAACAATCCAAGTCCCTATATGCTCAGAACCCAAATCCACCACATCATATATATTTGTGTTAAAAATAGTACCACTAGGATTGTGATCTCATGTATAGAAGAAAAATACAAAAAGGCCCAGTGCTGCATCTAACTTGACATATTATATAGTTAAATACTTGTAGCCAGGACTATTTTCCTTGGCTACCAGTCTGCCCCCTCCTGGCAATAAGCCCTGGTAAGAGCAGGCCTGCCTGGAGTAATCATAGATTTTCCCCACCCCAGCAGCTTCAGTGAGTTACAGGGGTGGCGGTGCGACTAGGCCTATATGTATCCAATCAGGGACTCAGACCTGCTTCCTGCTTTTCTTGTACTTAAGGGGCTGCACTACCAAAGTTAGTCAGTTGTCTGTACCCTTGAGAGAGACAGGTTCTCACCCAGAAGTGTGGATTGGCTGTGCACTTACTGCCTTTTCCCCTTGGGGAGTTAGGAGTAAGACCATACCCCTGGCACTAATAGGGAGTCAGGGAAGAGCAAGGACTGCTGTGGGGGCCCTGTACCCGCAGTGGAGGTCCAGGGAACATCCTGAAGGTGAAGCCCAAGAACTGCTGCAACCACTGTGTGAGCTGTGTGTGCTGACCATCTGCAGTGTGTACAGTACAAATAAAGCGATCCTGTTACAGATATCCTTCCTACCTGAGACTGCAATCTATCAGGGGGAGTAGAAGTAAGTTCTCCTGCAGGGATTGTCTCCACATCCCTGCAAGAGATGGAGGCACTGTCACCGAGAGAGAAAATCAGATCCTACCCCAGAAGCCTGTTCTGTTCTCCCCTACAACAACGCGGGAAGCTCAGATATATTTTGAGCCAGCAGGTATGCACCATACCACACCATGAAACAATGCAATCTCCCAGTGGGGGGGAGGGGGGTGAGACATGTGTTACATACGTATCTGTATATCTTCTCATAAACAAGGGTCATTTAGTTCAATTCTTTGGCCAAAGTATTTTAAGCCCACAACCATGTCACAGTACGGCCCATCTGTGGGTCCTAACACTGCTGCACCTGCAGAAAGCTCTCATAACCTCTCTAATGGAGGGAGAGCTGTCTTTAATAGACGATTCATTCACAGATTCTTAGCAAGAACTGCAATTAAAAAGGTGGGATGAGTGGGCTTGGAACCAGGGAGGAGGGGTCACTAACCTCCATGTTGTTTTACCAATGGAAAATAATCAACACACACCGCCCCTGTAGGCTCAGAACCCAAATCCACCAAATCGTATATATTTGTGTCACGAGGAGTTCTACTAGGAATGTGACCTAATGCAGGGGTGCGCAAACTGGGGGGGCGTGAGCAGTTGCAAAAGTCACGCACTCTTCCCCAAGGCATTTAAATTAAATGCAGAGAGGCCGCGCAAGACCTCTGCAACCTCTACTTACTGAGCCATCTTCAGGATACGTGACAATGGCAACGCGGTGTCAAATGAAATGGGACATCACAGTTGCCATGGTAATGTGACGTCAAATTACGCCGCGGGTCACTTGTGTGATGTCACACGAACGCCCTACAGAGGTAAGTGGGGGGGGGGGGTGCCACAACGGAGGAGAGCAGGCAGGGGGGGCACATCAAGAAAAGTTTGGGCACCATTGACCTACAGTAATGTGCTGTATACAACAAAAGACAAAAAGGCCATGCCGTGAAATGGCTGTACAGTGGGCTTCAAATTCTTTGGCCAGAGAATTGAACTACATGACCCTTGCTTATGAGAAGATAAACAGATACATAATTTGTGAAATTGGATATAGCACTAGGCATTTTTTGTCTTTTGTTCTATATATTACTATATAATGATACAGGAGCATATTTGCACCAGTGTACATTTATTTTTAAGGACTGGTTTTATATTTTGGTGATAGATTTGTTCCTCTGAAGATGGTTTATTCTTTTCTCATATTATAAATACTGCATAGCATTATCCTTGTGTCTAAAAAGCCGTACCCCATTTTTGGGAAGGATTGTGCTCTTCTGTGTTTGCCCTTGTATTAAAGGTATGCATTTCATTTCATTCCTGCTAGGCCATGGAAATTGCTTTACAGCAGACGTGCTATTTAAACATCCGAATAGTTTTTGCATTGCAGGTACCATGGTTTTCTTAGCATATGCCTGTGGCTGTTGGCTTCTGTATTATTAATATGAAGTAGCATTCCAAGCATTGCATTGTTCCCAAGTGAACAATACCAAAGTTGGAAACATCCTTCCTTGAGGTATAATCCTAATTTGTAGATTAAACATGAATGTTTCCGTAATTAGTGAAGCCTAAAGCAAGTTTTGCTTCAGACTAACACCTGCCACTGAGGTGGTGGACTGAGACATCCTTTATACATTATTCCCCACGTGGCCTTAGGGCAGACAGAGAGAGGCAGACCACAGTAATGTTTATAATACAATGGTACTGTATTTATAAAGTAATTGGAAATGGTTACTCCGGTACATTATAATCCTTAACAGAAGTATTATTACAAGCATTAACAATACATAGGAACATAACACTCCACACTAAACACTGTGCAGGTGTATATCAGTGTTTCTCCCTCTGGCCACCCAATCCTAGGTACTGTATCAAGGAATGTGTAATGGTGCCGGCACACCATTGGAGCTCTTATATACTGTACTAGTGAAGCAGGCCTGTACTTCATAAAATGCTTTGGTACCCCTTTATTTGGCTTCCGTTGAGGATCCCTCTGATGGTGTCCATGCCTCAGGCTGCTCTCTGTTGGGCGCTAAGCTGGGCCCCTTCATGTTATCAACCACACTCCCTCCCGCCAGCATCCGCTAACTCGGCAGATTGTAGACTGGCTCATGTTCACTCACAGTCTGTCCTGAGATCCCTCAAGCTGTAGCAGCTCTCCTCTCACATTCTCTGCCAGCCCCCCTTAAATGTTCCTCTCTACTTAGTCCCCCTTCTTTCGCATCCTTTTCCATTGGCTGCTGCCATGTCCATTATTAGTCCCATGCTCCGTGCATACCGGAGAGGAGTCCAACAGGGGTGGTATTAGTGTGTGCTGCATAAATTTTTACAGAGGATTACATTCTCCCCCTGCTAAAGAAGTTGATGTCCCCATCAATCTTGTAAGAAACATCTTTATCATAACATACTAAACTAATAAATGCTTCCTCTCTAGGTATATCCTATCATAGGCACCGTGGAGCCAATACACATACAGTTTTCACATACAGTAGCACTAGTGCACCGCATTGTCCCACACCTCCCAGGCTCACCTAGGTCAAGTGTCATGGGCATCACCTAGTTGGCTACAGTAACCATTGGGATTTCTGTCGACACTCCAGGAGAATCATAGGTCAGTCTCATGGGTGGCCTAATCTCCCTTCTGGGACATGACAAGTGCACCTGTACCATCACTGTTACACCTCCCTGCTGTATAACCTGGTCTGTAACTGTTTCATACGCTCATAATATATATTTTCTTTAACTGTGCACGCAATGTCTTGTATATAATGTATACCCTGCTCATTTATGTAACTGTATTTGTAACCATGTATTATTTGTTTGTTGTTGTGCCCAGGACATACTTGAAAACGAGAGGTAACTCTCAATGTATTACTTCCTGGTAAAAAATATTTTATAAATAAAAATACAGGATCTATGTACAGTAGCCCTTGCTCAGCTGGCCCTACACTAGGGTAGTGTTCACAGTGGTCGACATCGAGTTCATCTTCAAGTTCATCCTTCTGCTATAGGGGATTCCAATTGGTGGATTCCTCTGCTTCTGCATCCAGCTTAGGGATGGTATCTCCCTCTGTCTCTTGACCCTACTGGTAGCATTGGGGAAACCTCTTGTGGAGGATTCCTCTCGTCGTAACCCATAATCGCAGAAAGGTGGCCTAACATCCTTTCTCCCCTGTATACTGTACGTCATCCTCATCAGACACATCACTTTCATTCGTGTATGGTTTTAGAGGCATACAGTACAGGCAGAACCCTGTCCTCGGTTTAACTGGTCACTTTTTCTGGTCCGGATATCTGCTCTTGGAGGGCACCTCACAAGCTGACCTATTGGCAATAGCCGATTCCTATGTAGGTTATTTTCTGATCCCTTTCCCTTTTCAGGTTTCAGACGGCATACAGATAGCCCTTTTAGCTTTGGTACTACTAACATAGTAACATAGTAACTCAAGCTGTTATGCTCATACTATTTTATGCTCACCAGGTATACCCAGATTCCCAATAAGAACTCTGTTGTGCACTTGCAATTCTTAGCCATGCACCCTTTTATCATACTGTACCAGCCTTTGTTTCCCCAGTTGGTGGTGTCAGCCACAGTAGTGGTCAGTTTATGCACCTCCTGCCACTGTTCCTTAAGCTTTCTCAAATATTGCATGTATGTGGTAGGGGACGTGCCATCTTCTGCCACTTCAAAGCACAGATCGATCGGCAACCAGGCTTCCCATCCAAACATCATATAGTACGGCAAGTATCTCATAGTATTGTTCCGAGTACAATTGTATGCATGTACCAGGTGATGCACATGCTGAATCCACTGTTCTTTTTCCTGGATATTCAGTGTGTTCATCATGTTCAACAGTGTCCTATTAAACCTCCCCGGTTGGGTGTCCCCCTGCAGATGGTATGGCGTTGTTTGTGATTTCTTTAACCCTCAAAGCTGCAGCAACTCCTTAATGAGGCTGCTTTCAAAATCCCGTAAATGGTCGGAATGGATTAAAGCGGGAAATCCATAATAAATGAAGTATTTGTCCCACAACACCTTGGCGACTGTAATGGCTCGCTGATCCTTGGTTGGGAATGCCTGGGCCTACCTGGTGATGTGGTCAGTAACCACTAGAATGTTAATAGTGTTTTTTTTAATCAGGTTACAATGACAGAAAGTCCATGCAAGCCAGAACCAATGGTCCACTGCTGGTTATATTTACTAATAGAGCAGCCCTCTGAGGCAGGGTCTTCCTTGGTACATACCGACCGCAGTTCTTGCAGTCTTCTGGCGACCCGTGGCCAGTTCCTGTAGACTCTCTGCGCTCCGTACTTTCTTGTATTGGTCCCCCAATTCCTGCACCATTGAGTGCTTCGGGGTACATCTCATTATGAAATTCCTCCACAGTGGCCCCCTCTTCGAATTCTCTGATGTTGTCTAGGATAGTGTGATGTACGAGATTCCTAGGGCCAGCAACAGGATTATAACCAATGGTGATATTCCACATCTCATTGTTCCTCCCCACAATACTGTTAGGCACAGGAGCGGAATCAATGTCTTCATCACACACACAAAGTATATATGCAATCTTAGTACTGTAACACAATTTTCTTTCCCCTTTATTTGGACCTTTCCCCATGGAGGGACAGTTGGGGTTAATTCTCTGTTACAATCCAGGCCATCCCGCGCACACCACTAACTTAAAATGGCCACACATGGTGAGGAACTGTCTGTTATACTCGACCGTGGTCACTACAGAGTGAATGTTCTAGTATGTGTTCTGGAATGTGTAGTAAATTCTAAGCCTCTCCCAGGCAAAATTGCCTACTAGATATACTTTAACAGTGACTTTGTCTGTCAGACCGTTATGATTAGGGGAAAGTATTATGTGTATCACACAAAGTACAAAAAGAAATCTCAGTCGCGCCCTCAATGTAACACCTCTTATTTTGCCTCAGACTAACACCTACCCGTGAGGTGGGGGGGGGGGGGGGCTTAGCCCTCCTTTATATGTTATTCCCCACGTGTCCTTAGGTCAAACAGAGAGAGACATACTACAGTAATGTTTATAATACAATGGTATTTTTAAAGTAATTGGAAATGGATACTCTGCTACATTATGATCCTTAACAGAAGTATTACATGCATTCACAATACATAGGAACATAACACTGCCCACTAAACACTGTGCGGGTATATGTCAGTGTTTCTCCCTCTGGCCACCAATCCTGGGTATAAAGGCCTGTGTAATGGCGCCGACACACCATTGGAGCTCTTATCTATTGTAGTAGTGAAGCAGGCCTGTATTTCATAAAATGCTTTGGTACCTCTTTATTTGGCTTCCGTTGAGGATCCCCTCTGGTGTTCATGCACCCCGACTGCTCTCGATAGTGCTACACTGGGCCCCTTCGTGTGATCGACCGCACTCCAGCCAGCCAGTGTTCGCTAACTCGGGCAGATCGTTGACTGGCTCCCAGTCATTTCGGTTTGTATTGAGATCCCTCAAGCTGTAGCAACTCGCCTCTCGTGTGCTCCACAGCCCCTCTTAAAGGCTCCTCTCTACTTAGTCCTTCCTTTTTTAACATTCTTTTACATTTGCTGCGGCCTTGTCCATCATTAGTCCATGCTCAGTGTACACTGCAGAGGAGTCAGACAGGGGGGAAGTGTGAGTGTGTGCTGCATACATTACACAGAGGGTTACACTACTTTAAAATAAAACATATTACCTAAGTATAACCCTTCCTTATTATCCTCGATATCTTAGTATGGTGATTCCAGGGTAGGGGCCTGAGTCCACTTGGGTGTGTTAGGTAGTGAACCTCTAGCACTGGGGCTCGCTCAGATCAGAGAACATGTGCTTTGGGATAACAAGGTTTTTACTGGAAGGTATATCAATAAACATATAAGTGAACACAATGATCAGTATCAGGGCCCATTGGCTTGGAAGACCCTACTTATACTTATATAGCACCGGACTAGTGTCCCCGCAATATCATTACTCTATTCCGGTGCTGACACAGTGTTGGAGGTCGATGACTATATGTGTGATTGTTAATGGTGCAGGCCTGTTGCTTCACAAAGGTAAAGGAGAAGTTGTATTTAGTTGCAAAAGTATACTGCAGGGTTTCAGGATGATCCCCTGAACACTTATCTTAGTGGAGTACTCACGAATCCAGACCCTCTGCTGGGCGGTACAGAACTGCTGTCTCTGTGGGGCCACGCCTTGGCTCCCTTTGAGCTAGAGATGGGATACTCTGCTACCACGCTGTTCTGTCTCACTTGGATCTGCTTAGTACAGGGACTCCTAGTCTCACTCACGCTCTCGCCCTTCCCTGGGTCCACAGTCATTGGTTGGAGAGCCTGTACATCCTTCCCTTAGATATCCCTAAAAGGGCAGGTTACATAAGTATTTTGGTATTCTGTTTTCTGTTGGTTGTGCATATAATGTCACACACACTCACATCTTATCAGCACTTCTGTGAAAAGTATAACGTTTATAATTACTGTGTAAAATGGTTTGGTAGGAAATTGGAACTAATATGTGCTCTAATCCATTCAATTTCCTCAGATGTCTATGGTACCTTGGATAAAGCTATTGGTTGTTATTGCCTGAGGTTTGAGGATGGTTCCAGTACTGTAGGGCGTGAAATATTTTCTAACAAGGGGATACTGTAACGGCGCCTGGTAGGTACAATTTTAGAGTTGTAACACTAATAACATGTGGGTGTAATGAATATAACCGTAGATAGTCCAAGGTGAAAATGTGTGAATGTGCATGTACTGCCTGCATCCTGTAAGTAGGATTCTAGCTTTACGGAGTGGACGAACACCTGATCATCTATTGTATTTTGTTATATTGTTTTTTTAGTATTTAAAAAAATGCATCTTTTATCACTTCACCTTGCATATCTATTTACTATCCATACCTCTGAGGCATAAATGTTCTACTAACGCTTAATTGCAACATTTTCAATACCAAACAAAATTATGCTATGTATTTCTTGTTTCTCTCTTTTCACATGCTGTGACCATCATCCGTATTAATACGATTTTCGGAGTGGCCAGGACATTTTCACCGTGGACCTATCTACGGTTGTATTCATTACACCCACATGTTATTTATTTATTTATAAAAATGTTTTACCAGGAAGTAATACATTGAGCGTTACCTCTCGTTTTCAACTATGTCCTGGGCACAGAGTTATAACATAACATGGTTACATTATTATTGTTACAACGCTAACATTGTATCTACCAGGCGTCGTTACAGTATCCCCTTTTAGCATCGTTTCCTTATCTGACTTCGGTAATCAGATCACCTGTTTGGCAGCCACCCATCACTAACTGTGATAATCATTTTTTTTGTGTGTAATCAATATTCACTTTGTATCACAGCAATAGTAGCGCTATCGCTATACCACCCTACTCGTTTTTCTGAAATATTTTCTGTATTATTTCTCTAAGGGAATTTGAAAAACGTACAAGAAAGAAGGACCTGGGAACAAAGTATATACAACTTCTAGACTGCTTATATCATCCTGTTTCCTGTGACCCCCCCCCCCCACACCCGCCGCCCGCCCCACAGCCACGAAAATGTCAGCCACGAAAATGTCAGCCACAGCGTGAAATAAAGTTTTTCAAGCAGCTTTCCAGCTCCAGTTTATAGTTTCACTTTTCATGCGCTTTTTATGCGCTTTTATAGTTTCCCAAATTATAATGGAAAATATTTATCTTTTCACCTATTTAATCACATTAGCCTACAATTGGCCTGTCATTGGCAGATTGCACCCTGATCCTTATACCTGCCTTATTCCCACCACCCATCTGAAGCCTCTTAATCAGTGCTGAAAATGGGATTTTTGAACTGGGGGTATGGGTATCTCCATCAATGTTATCAACTTCCCTTCCCCCCCCCCCACCTAAGCCCCCTCCCCCCCCCCCCCCCCCACCTCCCCAAAAAAACCTCATGGGTCCATCTCCCTGTCATATAATTTCAAATGTGAAATATTCAAAATAAATCAATCTTACAAAAAAACAATTATAATAAATAAAAATAAACATTTGTTATCCCTTATCAGCACAAAACCGAACGGCTTTAAATTTACAAACAGGTCTAAATATTTTTTTAATAGAAGATGAAAAAAGAATTATATTACGAAGACTGAAATACATTATAAAATGTTCCACAAACTTTTAAATTCAGAATCATCATACGGCTACTTTTTTTTTTTTTTTTTACGACCTGCAGTTTCTTCAGCGCCGCTCCTTCCCGGAAGAAGCCAAGACTTAAGATAAACTTCTGGATTGAAGAGAGAAAGAGGTGGTCCGACCAAGTTCATAAAAAGTATTTTTTTTCGTAGGTGTTCCACATTAAGACTTGCACATTGTGGTGACACGGATTAATTAATTCCACTGAAACTCCTCTCACACTCTGCAGTGCAAACTGGTATTGAACAAAACGGGTTCAATAATTTTTTTTAAGATCCTCGCGTATCTTAATTCCTTTACTATCCTTAAATTCTCTGAAAGATCTCAGTGTTCAGGTATGTCTTCCGTCCAATCCAACATTCGCTGCCGATTCTTCTATTTCATTGTCCACATCTGTAAAATTCTAATTCTGTGGCCAATCTTCAATGTAAAGGTATCAAGATTGTCTGATTAGTGTTTTTCACACTTTCTTTGCATACTGTTGTCAGAGTAAATATTCTGGATTTCATGTTGTTAATGAAACTTTTTAAAAATAATTCCTGTTGACGGTGGGAACTTTGCCAACATGAAGTAAAACATGACCAAACGTCATTTTTCTAACCACTTCTTGTGCTTTGATGTAGAACTTGCTGTTTTTTCGGTCTGACATTCTAATGCTATCAATGTTCTATTTAGATTGTAAGCTCCTCGGAGCAGGGACTCCTCTTCCTTAATGTAACTTTTATGTCTGAAGCACTTATTCCTATGACCTGTTATTTATATTATCTGTTATTTATATGATTACCACGTGTATTACTACTGTGAAGCGCTATGTACATTATGGCGTTATATAAATAAAGACATACAGTACAATACAATACAATTTATTTCTGAGCGAGCCTTATCCGAGTTGCATTTTCGACTTTGTCATTTCAAAGAAAGTTCAGATAGCTCCCATGAAACATAGTACAACAGACATATATTTTCAACGAATACAAACAGTTCTAAAACTTTCTTTAAGCCTTAATACATGTTTTTTTCTGTGCTTGCTCTAGAAGTATCAGAGCATGCATTGCTGAAATGTTCCCATAGAGCATCATACGATTGACAAATAGATTTGACGGTCCTAAAAGAAGAAGCAACCGATCTTACGCCTAACACGTGACCAATTTTCAGCAACTGACTCTATGCAGGCTTTCCCTTCATCCTGAATTTTGGAGATCTGTGGTACAGAACAATTTTGCAACTCCAGAATTGTGTCCAATCATAACCGATGCACCATCAGATGCAAAAGAAATTACACTGTCCCTCAGATATTGCATTGAAAATCCTGAATTTATTGCATCATAATTTTTTTTTTATTTTGCGCCACATTGTAAATGTGCCAAATAAAAATAAAAAGAAACAGTGTCATCAGATTCACCAACTTGAACAAAGAACAAGAATGGTTTTGCCATTGATTTTAGTTGATTCATCAACCATAACAGATTATTTATATTTTTTTGTTCATGATATAGCCAGGTCCCCTTCCGGTTCCCCATTGTTGCGCCTCTCCCCTCCTACCTCTGTTGCTGCAGGGGTCACTGTGGGTGGCGACGGGTTAGCCGGATGCTCTGGCGGCCCTTACTGCAGGGCGCCGCCATCTTGGGCCATGTTGCGCATGCGCGAGGTGCACCAGGAGTCTCGGTGGATGAGTCAAGGGTTGTCCATGCGCAGTATAAAGTGCACACGCGGCGGCCCATATAGAAAAGTTTTGCGGGGACTACAGGCCCCATGGTGCTTAGGAGTGGCATGACCATGTGACGCCAGAGAACCAATGGTGCAGCTAGTTTCCTGGAACAGGAGGTAGATCTTCGCGTGCTGGAAGAGGAGGAGTTAGTCGGAGCTGGGATGCCAAGAGGGCAGGGTGTATGTGTGCAGGGGTCTGTGACTCCTGTACTAGGCCAGATTACCCCCAGTAGGCCCCGACTCATCTCAGCTTGTGGTTACTACAGGGACAGGCCCATGAGCATAGGGACACTGCCTTTGTAGTATTAGTGAGTCAGGGACAGAGTGCCATCTGCGTGATTCTGACATTGTGGACTGGGACCAGACCACTGACGGAAGCAGAGACTGTCTTCAAGGTGGGATCATCCGACTGGATTCCCTCCCACGCAGAGGAGAAAAGCACAGCAGAGGACATCGCTGGATCGCAGATCCTTTCTGCTGAAGCGCCCGGTAGGTACCATTACAACAAGTGCACCAACTTTAACACCTTCAATTAGTGGGCCGCATGGTCACACACTGTGGGTTTGGTGTGGGCATTGTGGGACATTGAGGGACTGGGATTCTCCGTATAAGATATAGAGTATAAGATATATGTGTGCCAGTAAAGGCCTTTCTATTTTACGGCGTGTGTATTTATTGTTGTGTCCTGTGAGGGGCTCCTCCCACTCCGCTTGGATCCCTCTCAGGTGCAGGAGCTTCACCAAAGATATAAGTATATCGCCCCAGGCTCCCCGTGGCGGAGGCTTAGGTTTCTGCGAGCCAACAGGTTTAAGGGCAGCACCAGTAGCCATCTTGTTTAAGGGGAAACAGGACTACAATAGTATTTTGAACTACTGCCTTATGCATTTCCTGTCCTATGGTGTTTGAAATATGTGCGCAAGATTTTCGGGAATGTAAAACAAGACCCAAATCAATTCCGTTGATTTCTTGCAGTTCAATGTCATGTTCCATATCTGTAAAAGGTCTACCTTTGTGGACAACATTAGAAATGGTTCTAAACAATTTACGTTTTTTCTTCTTGTATCTTGAATTATTTGTTTATTTGCTGTGTCTGACATTTTCTGACAGGCAATGGGAGTTTCCCTATTTTTTTTAATTATTTCATTGGTTGCTTTTAGTACCACGTACTTGGATTTCAAAATGACACCATTCTTGAGATAGACACACCCCATCCTATTTTTTTGTTTTTTTGTCATAATCCATCAATAATCTGGTTTCTTTATTAAAACATTTCACGGGTCCAACAATCTGGAATATCACTCGTGGAATTTTCACAAATAGAAGACTCTTTCTCTTGAAGTTCTACAGATTTAGAAGTCAATGCCTTGGAACTTGGAGCCTGAAGGACGAGGAAGTACCTGCCAAGGCCATCTTTCTCAGATAATTTAAGCATTTTTAATTGTCCTGTTTTCACTTTCATTAACACTAACATTATTGGGTTCGGTGCACTTTTTCTTAAAGTATTTTTAAACACTTATTTTTGAGGGTTATCTTAATGAACATGAACGTTAAGTTTCAGGCAAGGTCAGGCAGCAAGGTAAAGGCAGACAGGCAAGGAGTAGCGAGGTTCAGTGTCACACACAGAAGTGATGCTCGGCCAGGTATGAGAGTACAGAGAGCATATTTAAAGGGCCTCCCAGCAATGGGAGGTATCCAGGAAGCAGGACTGCTGTTTCTGATAGGCTGCTGGATCGCGCAGGTGCGTCCTATTACACAGCCGATTGAGACCGCAGCAGAAAGTTTAATCTAACCAAAAGTCAGTCACTGACCTCTTTCCAAGTGTTCCGGGGATTTCAAAGCTCGCAAGGGTGTTTCCCTGCTAGAAACTACAACTCCCATGAACCCTTGCAGCAAGTCAGGGATGTCAGAGTGCCTTTATATGACTAGGTCTGCCACATAAGGGCATTGGCATCACTGAGCTGACTACAGAAGACTTGCAGTAAACAAAACTGTATGGTGCTCTAACACAGACCTGACCACTTGCTGGGTTTTTTGTGCATGATAAACATAATTCCATATCCTTGAAGTATCCCACACTATAATGGACCATCTATAGATTGTAACACCACATCCATTACATCAATAAACCGGAAGAGCAACACCTCTTGATTGATGAATACTCACACTTGCTTGTGTCCAGTCTCATACATTGAATAGGATTTCTGTGGTGTATGAAGGAGCAAATCACTCACTGTTTTGTAGATGGGTCTTCAGTGGGTCTTTTTCTTCCCAGGTGTGTGCTGCCGGTTCTCCAGAATTTCCACAGGTTCGACAGGGAGAGATGGAGCACTACAGGAAAAAATTGCTAGAGAGTGTGTTCCCAATAAAAAGGTTTATTGGATCAGAGCATGGTACACAAAAATGAGCCCTAGGGCCCCCACCAATGCGTTTCGAGCTTCCGCTCTTTCTCAAGGTGCATATCCTTTGATTAATCCCCTTACCTGATATAGGTTCATTTTCCCGCCTTTCCTCACCACTAACCCGTCGCTTAGCTGCGTCACGAGGAGTGTGCCATGTTGCCATGACGCACCACGAGTTGCGCCCGTTGCGCAGGGTAGAGTGGTGACGTCAGCGCGTCTACGAACCAAAACAACAACTTTATTTATATTGTGTAACGAACAACAATAAAAATCAGGTGATGTTCATACTTGGAGTTAGAGGTCTACTGTATAATGTCACAAAATATCAGTAATGTCCAAAAAACAGCAAATGGGCATCGTTAGGGGTTAGTTCTTTCATTTCTTATTTTAATTGATTTAATGCTGTATTTCATGTTCCAACAGAGATTGAGCCATAAGCAGATGACCACATGCCCAGTTGAAATATTTCTTCATTTGTTCCCAATGCAGATCAGTTTGGTATCAAAAACATCTACTGTATCTGTCCATTCTTTTGTCAGGATTGCCATTACAGTGACGCACATCTGTTCCATTCTTCCAATAGTAAGCATAGCAGAGGGATTGCCCTATCCCGTCCCTGTGTACACTGAGTAACGTTAGTTCATAGGTTTTGGTCACTTCTCTATTGTCACTCACACTCTACAGACACATGTAACAGGCGATTCTGTGCACAGTAAGAGACAGGATTCTGGGGCGCTTTTCTAATGTCTTCGAGTTGTACAATGTCCAATCAGTCAAATTCACTGAAGAGCTTACTCACAAAGCCACAGAATCTGAACACTACAGAGGAAGGCGGTTACATGCTCGTATCTCATGTCACAGAGCTATCATAGATTTGTGATTGAACCCATGCAAAACTCGCATTAGCATATAAGGACCACATGGGTCACTGAGTCTTTCCATTTGTTGCTTGGTTTAAAACTTCAGATCCCAATTAATTCCATTCTCTCCCGCTTTAGTGGTTCCTAAACTGTTGTCTCTGAACCACTACTATATTAGTCTCCTCTGCCTCTGCTGCACGGTTACTCCATGTATCTACTACCATTTCAGTGAAGAAGTGCTTCCTTAGGTTTCCTCTAACCCTACCATCCTCCAATGTCAGAGCACAACCTCTTCTCTAGTATTCGTCTTTAACTGAAAATGCTTCTTTTCGCTAATAAAAAATAAATAAATAATAACCTATGTCCTGTGGCTTAAAATTCACTGATGGAAGTTTACCCCTTTGCAGCTGGAGGAATCCTCATCACATTGTAAAGTTATGTATTGTAGGCCATTGAAGCAGCAAAGGAGTTAGGTCTTTTTGTTCATGCACACTCTAAATGTCTCTCAGATGAGCCGTGTCTCTGGAGGGCATTCAGTCTCACGCATGAATGAATGAGGCAGAACAAGAGGAGATGACACAAATGATTCTGGAGAGGATCAATAGAGCGTGCTCAGTGAGCGTGATATTACAGGCACACTGACTGACACATGGACCTCCGGGACTGTAGCTGGCAAATAGTGTTCAACTAGGTGTATTCAGAAGCAGCGATTCCAACTTTTGCAGCTCACTTATAATGTTATACACACATGACTGAGGGTGGGAAATAAACAAGGACCAAGCTTTTCTCAAAACGACTATCAAAACAGGATGAAGGAAGAATTAAGGACTAGAATATGTATCTAAGGGAATAAAGGAGGAGAGCTCGATACACTGGAATAGAAGGCGGATATGATTTAAACTTTCAAATACTCCGAGGCTGTGTTCATTCAAGAAGTAGTGGTACTGTCCTGATCACTGAAGATCATAAACCCTTTGCATTTATAGAATGGACATGAAAACAACATGAGCAGACGTACTGTTTTTAGTTCCGTGACAAGGTGCGAGATTCCAGCCACGGCGACACTTTGTTCACTGCGGCTCGCCTGTGGGCTGGCTATGGTCAGCCAGAAGAATTATTTATTGGGTTCATTTATGAAACAAAAGGGACGCATGAGAAAAAACACAGAGACAGTATGTACTACCAAACACAATTTATTAATCTGTGCTATTTTTGGTTGAAATATTATTCATATTAATGTGCTACATACCTCGGTCTGACATATATTTGTTAGTCGCATTAATATTTATCCTCTTTCACATTTAATATGTGTTTTTTTGGTAGGGATGGTAAAAGTGAGTTTTAAGGAACATAATATATTCACTTTGGCTCCCAGCCACGGAACTACGTAGTTTATCTTATGTTATCTCTCGAATATTTTACATGTGGGTAACTTTTCTGTACTAACATTTTATATGTATGACTATTAAGTTATGTCGTATTATGTGTTAAAGATTGTTATAGTGGTACATGCTAAGAGGTTCACTCTCATCTAAGCCCTTACCATCTCAGCTCAGTAATTAACTCTGTGAAAGCTGACATGCAGGATGGATTGATTGCATGCAGGCTTTTTAATGCTGCTGGTTTTAGGATATCAGGATTAAATTTAAGATCTTCCCTGACATTTATAATTACCACAGTTTTATATGGTTTTAGTCTTTATATATAGACATTTTATATTAAACTAGCTGAGAGTCCCGGCTTTGCCCGTGAGTTAAATTTCCCTCTAGGAGGGTGGGGGAGGCAGTGGACAAGAGGGGGGGGGACAGTGGACAGGGGGGGGGGGACAGTGGACAGGAGGGGGGGGCAGTGGACAGGAGGAGGGGGGACAGTGGACAGGAGGGGGGATAGTGGACAGGAGGGGGGGGGACAGTGGACAGAAGGGGGACAGTGGATAGGAGGGGGGGACAGTGGACAGGAGGGGGGGGACAGTGGACAGGAGGGGGGGCAGTGGACAGGAGGGGGGGACAGTGGATAGGAGGGGGGGCAGTGGACAGGAGGGGGGACAGTGGACAGGAGGGGGGGGGACAGTGGACATGAGGGGGGGGCAGTGGACAGGAGGAGGGGGGACAGTGGACAGGAGGGGGGGATAGTGGACAGGAGGGGGGGGACAGTGGACAGAAGGGGGACAGTGGACAGGAGGGGGGGACAGTGGACAGGAGGGGGGGGACAGTGGACAGGAGGGGGGGCAGTGGACAGGAGGGGGGGACAGTGGATAGGAGGGGGGGCAGTGGACAGGAGGGGGGACAGTGGACAGGAGGGGGGGGGACAGTGGACATGAGGGGGGGGCAGTGGACAGGAGGGGGGGGCAGTGGACAGGAGGGGGGGGAGAGTGGACAGAAGGGGGGGTTGCTTAAAATTTCCGGGTCCCTCCCCTCCACTCCACTCCCCCTGTATGTTTCTCAGCTCCCCCTTCTCTCTCCGCTCCTCCCATCCCCATGCGCAGCTCCGGTCCCCACCCTACAGTGTCTGACACAGACACACACACACACACACACACACACACACACACACACACACACACACACACACACACACACACACACACACACACACACACACACACACACACACAGTGACACACACACACACACAGTGACACACACACACACACACACACACACACACACACACACACACACACACACACACACACACACACACACACACACACACACACACACACACACACACACACACACACACACACACACACACTGACACACACACACACACACACACTGACACACACACACACACACACACACACAGTGTCACACACACACACACAGTGTCCCCCCCACACACACACACACAGTGTCCCCCCCCCCCACACACACACACAGTGCCCCCCACACACACACTCACACACAAATATGTCACCTCTCCTTCCGGGCGCCGCCATCTTAGGCACTTGGCGCCGCGAGGGAGGTAGGGGGTCCTTCCGGGCGCCGCCATCTTAGGCACTCGGAGCCGCGAGGCAGCTGCAGGCTGCCTGCCCACTGCCTGTCCCCCCGCCGAGGAAGGAGGGGAGTGAGTGCCGGGGAGGGAGGGGAGCGAGCGCCAGGGAGGGAGGGGAATGAGCGCCGGGGAGGGAGGGGAGTGAGCGCCGGGGAGGGAGGGGAGTGAGCGCCAGGGAGTGAGCGCTGGAGAGGGAGGGGAGTGAGCGCTGGAGAGGGAGGGGAGTGAGCACCGGGGAGGGAGGGGAGTGAGCGCCGGGGAGGGAGGGGAGTGTGATGGGGGGGGAGGAGAGGACAGAGAGAGAGTGTGTGTGTGTGGCCGAGGGGGAAGACAGTGGCAGTTGGGTGACGTCAGACCCACCAATCTGATTGGCCAGAGGCTGAGGACCAATCAGATTCACCGCAGCTAGTACCAACCTTTCCATTTTATATATTAAGATTGATAGTAACATTATGTACTAATAATTGTGTTTTTTTGATTACTTAAATGTTTGTCTTGTTTAGTATTGTTCATGTACTGTCAGTGTTATACGATTTTATTAATAGGTGTGTCATATAGCACACTGATTGGATTGCTAATTGTGAGGTGCCATTCCCATAGGCTGATATTATTTCCAGGAAGGGTACGGTGACGACTCAGGAGATTCCTTCCTCTTCCTCTCCCTCTCTCCCATCTCCCGTTGTCCTTTCTGCCCCTTCCCATTCCTCTCCTTCACCGTCTACCTCTTTCCCCTTGCCGCAGCGCGTTCCCCGCAGGTCTCGCATACCCACGCGCTCCCGCAGCCCCTGCTCTAATCCTCCCCGCTCCCTCTCCCCCGCGGTATCTCCTTTACCTTCCCCTGTGGTGCCATCCATCCCATTGCTTCCTCCGCGGTGATGCCCGTGGCGTTCCGCGTGCCTAGTGACGCGTCCGGTGCGCGCGCCCCCTCAGCCCACGGGGGACGCGCGTACATGCTCCTCTCTACCCTTGCTGGCCATCGCACGGCACAGTCCTCGCTCGCGTTCCCCTCCGCTTGGCTCCGTCCCCCTCCTGCTGTCTTCCCCTGCTCCAGGCGGGCCGCGCCTGTGTTACAGCCTGTGCACGCGCATCCCCAGCTTACAGCGGTCGCGCGCACAGACTCTTCTTATCAGGATTTCCCTGTCTCCGCCTCCCAAGCTGGTCAGGCCATTCCCCTGACTGCCCCTTCTGTCTCCTCCTCTTCTTTCTCTGACCTATCTCTAGCTTCTCACTCAGAAGCATGTGTGAAGAGCTCCCAGGCATTTGGTAAGGAATCAGCTTTATTCTTTCTTTATTTGTTATATTTTGCTGTGGATCTGTGGGGGAGTATACTGTGAGTTTTTAGAGGGTTTTGGGTGCTTTTTCAGGTTTAAAAACCATTTTTGGTTTTCACCCAGAGACTGCAGTGATTCAACCCAGCAAAGCTACACTGTGGCTGGCTGGAAACTGTAGTCTCAACCCCTCTCACCTCACCCACCCCTGGTTGTTTCTTTTTCTTCTAATTTCACCTTAATTTAAGCCTGATTTCCTTTTGTCATTTGCATTTTTGGGAGCTCTGTGTCTTACTTTAAGACCTTCAATATTGTGGTGTGGTTTCTTGTAAGAGAGAGAGTTAAATAAGGGGAGAAAGAGAAGATTACAGCAGGTTTAAAAAAGCTGTTTTTCTTCCCCTCCCTGTGCAGAGATAGTTAATTGGTTCCTAAAGGGACAGTTTCCTCCCTGCATCTCTCTCCCTAAGCACTATTTCCTCCCCTTACTTAGAGGCTTATTTTATCATGCCTGGGGGGAATAGGACTAGTGCAGCAATGGGGGCCACACCTGGACATCGGACCCCAAAAACTGGGGCCCCTAGGATCAATAACCACAGCCCTAGGCCTGGTACATCCAGTGCCCTGGCCACACCTCCCCCAGCTCCTGTTGTCAGTTTAACCCCTGGAGTCCCAGTTCCAACATGGGCGCAGGTGGCAGCTGCAGGCGTTGACCCCAGCAACAACAACGCTGGGG
Organism: Ascaphus truei; assembly: GCF_040206685.1. NCBI lineage: Eukaryota > Metazoa > Chordata > Amphibia > Anura > Ascaphidae > Ascaphus > Ascaphus truei. The sequence goes on from NC_134486.1 coordinate 399,769,663, forward strand.
CCACGTCCGGTGTGAGCAGGAAGCTTGGGGTGAGGTGCCCAATGTCACCTGGCCTCAACATGGAGATCTATGTGAGGGCTGTGGCAGACGTTGTGGGTCCCTCTGCTGGGGTGGCAGACAGCAAGATGTATGGGAGGGGCATTTTCTTCCTCCGTACGCTGGCTGCCACCCACACCCTGGTGCAGAAAGGCATCAGTGTAGGGGGGACATACATCCCCATAGAGCCCATGGAGGGGTTAGGCACAAAAATCATCCTGTCCAATGTGCCCCCCTTCATCCCAGACAGCCTCATGCGCCCACGCCTGCAAGCCCTGGGAGATATTAAATCTCCCATAACAAAAATTCCGCTGGACTGCAGGGATAGAGCGCTGAGGCATGTGCTCTCATTTAGGCGGCAGGTACAGCTGCTGCTGCCGGGGAGCACAGAATCTGTGGAGGGGTCCTTTAGGGTGCCCTACGAGGGCATTCAATACACTGTGTTCTATGGCACGGAGGGGGTTAGGTGTTATTTGTGCAAGGAGCTGGGGCACACTCGTAGGAGTTGCCCCAAAGGGAATAGAAATCCCACTTCAGCTCCTGCACCCGCCCCTCCCTCTGCCAAGACACCCGGTGCCGCTGTGCCTACCACAGCGGGGCCCTCGAGGGCCCAGGTCCCTCCAGGGACCGCAAGAGATGTCGCTGACTTATCCCGAACAGTGACGTCTGTACCTCTCCCCAAAGAACAGAGGGAGAAGGAAAAACCCTTGAGGGCCCAGGTCCCCTCTGGGACCACACGAGATGTCGCTGTCCCATCTCGAACAGTGACGTCTGCACCCACCACAGCGGGGCCCTCGGGGGCCCAGGCCCCCCCTGGGACCGCAGGAGATGTCGCTGTCCCATCTCGAGCAGTGACATCTGCACCTCTCCTCGGGGAGCGGAGGGAGGGGGTCGCCCTGCAGCGGCAACCCTCTGTTGTCGCTGTCCCTCCCCGGGAGGAGACACCCTGTACCGCTCCGCCCACCGCGGCGGAGCCCTCAGGGGCCCAGGTCCCCCCTGGGACCGCAGAAGATGTCGCTGCCCCATATCAGGCGGTGACATCTGCACTTCTCCCCAGGAAAAAGAGGGAGAAGAAAAGAGTTACCTTGAAGAAGTCACCCTCTGTTGTCGCTGTCTCCCCCCAGGAGCACCCTACCCCCAATGTAAGCACCGTACAGGGAGCGGGGAAGCGGTGGGAGGCTCCCGCTGTGGAGGTGGCGGTACCCTTTTTTGGGGAATCAATCCCCAGGAAGAGGAAAGCAAAAACTAAGAACAAGAGGGTGATTGAGGAGGGCAAGGAGGGTGAACCGTATTACGTTCACCCTCAGAAGTCTCCGAAGCGGAATGCAACATCAATTCCGCACAGGGTGGCCCTGTCCGGCCCACAGGTTAGGATTTGCCAGTGTAAACCGGACCCCATAAATATGCAGTCCCCCCCTCGAAGATCTGGAGGGAATGCAGGAGGAGGTACCCGGCGTCTCTGGGGTGGAAGATCAAAGTGCTCAACAACATGAGGCTTTGCTCCTAGAAATGGACGTTGGGGAGCCTTCCAACACCCCTCCCAGTTGGAGAACATCCCCCGGGGACTTGTGTTTCGGTGAATCTGCCTCGCCGGACACAGTTGTCTTCGGGGACTCGGAGGTCGGCCAGGATCCCCCTCTGGCTGTGCCACCTTCGGGTGGCACACCTGAGGCTGAGCCCTGGTTTTTGTCACCGGAAGAAGGGGATGGGCTAGGGCTGACCCCCGTGGTTGGGGGTTTGGAGGATGGAGCGGGGGAGGCGGGTGTGGGTGAGGGTGTTTTAGCAAGCACTTCATTTTGCATCTGGGTGAGGAGTTTTGGTCGGGCACTTTGTTGGAGGCGACTGCTGGGCTGGACCCTCCCTATGAGGTACTTGCTGAAAAGTGCCCTCCCGCGATTAATGCGAATGCCCGTGGCATCCCGTTTGTTCGCATAGTGGGCACAGCGGCACCGGGTGTCTTGGCAGAGGGAGGGGCAGGTGCAGGAGCTGAAGTGGGATTTCTATTCCCTTTGGGGCAACTCCTACGAGTGTGCCCCAGCTCCTTGCACAAATAACACCTAACCCCCTCCGTGCCATAGAACACAGTGTATTGAATGCCCTCGTAGGGCACCCTAAAGGACCCCTCCACAGATTCTGTGCTCCCCGGCAGCAGCAGCTGTACCTGCCGCCTAAATGAGAGCACATGCCTCAGCGCTCTATCCCTGCAGTCCAGCGGAATTTTTGTTATGGGAGATTTAATATCTCCCAGGGCTTGCAGGCGTGGGCGCATGAGGCTGTCTGGGATGAAGGGGGGGCACATTTGACCAGGAGGGCACTGTGTGCCTCGTTGGCCCCCGAGGACACTAGGGAGACCGCTACCTCCGCCATACCGCCACCAGCTACCCCTGAACATCCCACCCCGGGGTTGGATGTGGAGGATATAGTGGACCCCCTCGTAGAAACACAGAGGAGGGGACCCACTTTAAGGCTGAGAAAGGCCCCGGCAGAGAAGGGCGGGGGTCTTCAGTTTTTCAGTCAAGAGGAGCTCGGGGAGTTGGGGCTCAGTGAGGAGTCCTCTGGCACCGCGGAGGCGGTGGACTCTTTGACCCCCATTATCCCTGCCCAGGAGCTAGATGGTTTCGTGGAGGATACCCTCTGCAAACACGGAACCACGAAGGTGCAGTTGGCTCTTGGAAGGTGGAAGGATGCCTCGGTCATTCTCCACTCTCTCTTAGTATACATCAGGGCTAACCACAAGGCCAAAATCTCTGGGCCTATCTATCTTTGTGTCCTGAAATATCATAAATTGATGCGAGACACATAAAGGCTTCTCGGGGTGTAGCCCCCTGAGCGCCTGTGGAAAGCAAAACGCCTGATTATCAATGGCTTTGAGCATCGGTACACTTAACGTGAACGGCTGTAAGGACGGGTTTCGCAGGTTCCAGGTACTTTCCTTTTTACAGAAGGGAAAGTATTCTGTGAGTTTCCTGCAGGAAACCCATACCACTCCAGAGGCTGAAGCCAGCTGGCATCTGGAGTGGCGAGGCAAGGTCTTCTTCAGCCACCTCACTTCGTCATCTAGTGGGGTGGTGACACTGTTCTCTGAGTCCTTTCAACCAGAGCTACTGCCTGCCAAAACTGTTGTTCCAGGTCGCCTGTTGCATCTCAGGGTCCGGCAAGAGGACTACACGTTTCATTTCTTGAACGTGTATGCTCCTGCCACCGGACCCCTGAGAAGGCAGTTCTTCATCAGAATGTCTGAATACCTGGAGACAGTGGACGCGGACGAACACGTGGTGTTCGGAGGTGATTTCAACTGCACCCTCGAGGCTCTGAAAGACCGGAATGGCCTGGAGCCACACCCGTGTTCTGCATCGGCCTTGCGTGATGTCATCACCCGCTACCCCTTGGTAGACGTCTGGCGAGAACAACATCCCGAGGCATCCACTGAGTTCACCCATGTTAGGGTGTCTAGGGGTGAACGGATGTCCTGGTCCCGGATCGACAGGCTATATATATCCAGGCACAGCCTGTCGCGAGCCCAGTCCAGTACATTTAGTCTAGCGCCGTTTTCGGACCACAATTGTGCGTCCATGACGGTGGCGCTACTATCAGCAGCGCCCTTGGCCGCCTATTGGCACTTCAACAATACGTTGTTGGAAGACAAGGGGTTTGCAACGTCGGTCCGAGACTTTTGGATGGCCTGGAGAGGTTGCAGGTCAGTCTTTGCCACGTTAGAGCAGTGGTGGGATGTGGGCAAGGTTCATCTGCGCCTCGTTTGTCAGGAGTACATCAAAGGTGCCAGCAGGCGGCGCGATGCTGAGATCGAGGCCCTTAGGGAAGAGGTGCTCGATCTCGAGAAGCGGCTGTCTGTGGCAGGAGACCAATACCTGCAGTGTGCGTACGTGGAGAGGAAGTGCGCTCTCCGGGACTTGGAAGATCGGAGAGCTCAGGGGGCGTATGTGCGATCCCGCATCCACTTCCTTCGGGAGATGGGTCGCGGGTCGCGCCTCTTCTATGCACTGGAGAAAAAGAGGGGAAACCGTAAACATATCACCGGCTTGCTAGCAGAAGACGGTACCCCTCTGACTGACCCGGAGAGCATTCGGGACAGAACCCGGAGATTCTACGTAGACCTTTTCTCTCCGGAGTCCATCCAGCCAGAAGCATGCAGGGTCTTATGGGAGGGGCTTCCCACGGTCGGCGAGGGTGGAAGGGAGCGGCTTCAGTTACCTTTGACTCTGGCCTAGCTCTCTGAAGCCCTCAGTCTCATGTCCCGCGGAAAAACACCGGGGCTAGACGGGCTGACTGTGGAGTTCTTCCGTTTTTTCTGGGAGATGCTGGGACCTGATTTCACCGAGGTCCTGGCCGAAGCCCTGGAGACCGGTGAGATGCCCCTTTCATGTCGGCGGGCAATACTGTCTTTGCTGCCGAAGAAGGGGGATCTGCGCCAGATCTCTAACTGGCGACCGGTCTCACTGCTAAGCACGGACTATAAGATCATAGCCAAAGCGCTCTCGCTGAGGCTCAAGTCAGTGCTGGCAGAGGTGATTCACCCGACCAGTCCTATACTGTCCCGGGCCGGAGTATTCATGACAACATTTTTCTGGTCCGGGACCTGCTACATCACACACAGAGGACTGGTCTGTCACTCGCCCTCCTGTCCCTAGATCAGGAGAAGGCGTTTGACAGGGTGGATCACCGTTACCTCATGCAGACCCTGCGGGAGTTTGGCTTCGGCCCACAATTTGTGGGCTTTCTCCAGATGCTGTACGCCTCTGCAGAGTGTCTGGTGAAGATCAATTGGTCCCTGACGGCACCTTTTGTGTTTGGTCGGGGCGTACGTCAAGGGTGCCCCCTGTCTGGGCAACTGTACGCGCTGGCCATTGAGCCCTTCCTCTGCCTACTGAGGAGGAGGCTCACCGGGCTGGTGCTGCGGGAGCCCGACATGCGGTAGTCCTGTCGGCTTATGCCGATGACGTGCTCCTCGTGGCCCAGGACCTAGATGATCTAGAACGGGCGCAAGCGTGCCAAGAGGTCTACACCGCGGCCTCTTCCGCTCAGATCAACTGGTCTAAGTGCTCCGGCATTTTGGTGGGTCCCTTACAGGTGGACACTTTGCCCCCCACGTTTCGTAATGTCTCGTGGGGGAGCGATACTCTCAAATATCTGGGAGTCTACCTGTCTGCTGCGGAGAACCCGGCCCCAGAAAACTTCAGTGATCTTGAGGAACGAGTCATTGCTCGTCTGGGGTCTTGGGTGTATCTGTCGAGAATGCTTTCCCTCAGGGGAAGAACCCAGGTGATCAACCAGCTGGTGGCCAGTCAGCTATGGCACCGGCTGATAGCCAGGGGTCCGACCCCCGAATTTATCAACCAGATCCAGAGGAGGTTGATGGATTTTCTCTGGATGGGGAAGCATTGGGTCTCTGCGGGAGTTGCGTACCTTCCTTTGGAGGAGGGTGAACAGGGAGTGGTGTGGGTCCACTCCCAGTTACACACTTTCCGCCTCCAATACCTGCAGAGATACCTATTCGCAGATCCGTCTCCGCAGTGGTGCCAGCTGGCAACCAGTTTCTTTCGCCAGCTGCGCAATATGAGGTATGACCGGCAACTGTTTATCATCAGGCCCGAGGGTTTAGGTAGAGACCTCTCGGAGCTGCCAGCATACTACCGGGACTTACTTAAGGCCTGGAAACTGGTCTCCGCGACCAGGAAGGAACAGGCGGTGGGGGTTGATTTCCTCGCCGAGCCCCTGCTGTATAATCCGGCAGTGGGGGCTCGGATGTTGGATTCACCCTCTATTTGCCGCCGGCTAATCCTGGCACAGGTGACCAGAGTCAGGGATCTCCTGGACTTTGAGCGGCGAGACTGGGTTAGGGCAGAGGTGCTCGCGCCCGTATGGGTCTGCGTACTGCCCGCGTCCCTCATGGTTTGATCCGGGAGATTAAAGATGCCATCCACACCGACTCACGCACCTTCATTGAGGGGGTATTGCAGACCGGAGAGCCTTGTCAACCTATCAACTTCAGCTCTCCGGATCTTTGCGTGGAACCAAAGCCACGGCAACCCCCTCGGGCTCCTCTCTCCCCCAACCTCAGCAGGTTGGGGTATATGTCCCCGGCATGTTTCCGCGGCATGCCGAGGAAAGTCCTGTATTCTCTAGTGCTCCATATAGTGCACTACCTCGCCCTTGTCACCCGCCCTGATACTATCTGGAGGCGGGTATTTCCTGTGAATGAGGGCGAGAGACCCCGGTTGAAGGAACGCTATTCAGGTTTGGTTCCCCGTCCCACCGGGGATTTGAGTTGGAGGGTCCTCCACGGTGCACTGAGCACAGGAGAGAACTTGGCACACTTCACAGACTCCCCCGCCGCCTGTCCCTTTTGTGGCGAGCGGGAGTCCGTATATCACATTTATTTGCGTTGCGCCAGACTGCAGCCCCTCTTTTCCTTCTTGAAGAGCCTTCTTCTGCAGTTCTGGCTACACTTCTCCCCTCATCTTTTTATTTTTGGGTGCCCAGTGTCCCGGAACAATAAGCCTAGGGATCTCCTGGTCAACCTGCTCCTGGCATTGGCTAAGGTAGCCATTTGTAAAACCAGGAAGCAGGTTTTGGAGGGGGGTCCCAACAAACATCGTGGCCATGTTCCGGGTGCTGGTGCACTCCCGTATTCGGGCAGAGTACTCGTACGCCGAGTCTACTGGGACGGTTTCAGAGTTTGCCTCCCAGTGGGCGTTAGGCAGGGTGCTCTGCTCGGTATCCCCCATCAAGGGTTCTTTAGAGTTAACCCTTCTGCTTTAAGTGCACTTCAACAGTGCACTTGTTGGTCTTCTTTTGAATATTTGTTTGACTGGTTTTTCTTTGTTCTACTTGGCAACAAGTAGAATTGCTGTTCAACTGAATTGGCCGGCTTCGCCGGCCAATCAGTTTTAAACCAGATCAAAATAGACCCACTTTTCTCTCTATTCCTCCCCTCTCTGCCATTGGTGCACCTCCCTTTATAATCCCTGTCTGTCCACCTCTTCCTCGCTCTGCATAGTTCCTGTTTCCCTGTGTGTACCTGTCCTATGCTGTGCTCCCTCTGTGCTCCTGTGAATACCTGCTCCTGTGTTACTTTGGATTTCCCTGGCTTTGACCCCTGCTCTCCCTGGACTACTCTGCTCTCTGGTAACCCCTTCAACCCTGCTACGCATACGACTTTGCTGACCTCTGGCTTCCTAGGACCTGGCTTGCCATCTGACGACTCTACTCTCTGGATCCCCTGAACATTGGCAAACGGACATGACTATTCTCACGGACACTCCCCAAGCGTTGCAAGTATATACTAACAACTCTTCCAACAGGCCCAGTAACGCTATACCACACTCCGGGCTTGCTCCCACTGCTGTGGGTGTGTGGTATCATACCGTTCCCACCTCAGTACTGGGGTCTAGCTTGGTCTGCGGGCATACAGGCGTGACATTATGCAGAGCCCAACAAACGCAGACCCCCCAGAGGTGGGTACAAGTATTACCAAAGAGGCCTTACGCTTTGTTAGCGATCAGCTGTCCACGGTTTCTCAGCAATTAGCCACCTTCACCCGTCAGGAGGGTTCCACGGCTTCTGCGCCAACAATGGCCAATACCTACGCCGGCCCTGGCCCACGGATTCCCTCTCCGAATCGCTATGATGGGAACTCCTCAACTGCCGCGGTTTCTTAAACCAATGTGAGGTACAGTTTGAGATGTCTCCCTCCCTGTTTCCTACTGGCCATGCTAAGATTGCGTATATTTACGCCCTACTCACTGGAGACGCCCTTGCCTTGACCTCTCCTCTATGGGAACATGGTAGCGAAATAACGCAAGATTATATTTTATTCAGACGTGAATTCCAACTTGTGTTTGATACCCCCGCACGGCATGAGACAGCTGCCTTCTCTCTCTTCCATGTTTCTCAGGGTTGAAATTCAGCTGCCAAATACGCCATCGCGTTCCGTACGCTGGCCGTCGAAGTCCAATGGAATGATGAGGCGCTCGCAGTGGCATTCTGGCACGGACTCCCAGATACGTTGAAAGACGATCTGGCCACTCACGCCGGCCTACGTCCCTGGAGGAACTCATCACCCTGAGCGTACGCATGGATCAGCGCACGCAAGAGCGATGACACGAGAGGCACTGTTCCCGTTCTTCCTCTGTTATGTCTCACAGGTTAGTTGCTACTCCTCTCCTGGCTCTGGAGTCCTCGGAACCTATGTAGGTTGGCAGTCAACAACTCCAGGCAACCGAGAGAGCGCGGCGGCGCCAGAACCGGCTGTGTTTCTACTGTGCTTCCTCAGAACATCGTCTCCAGAATTGTCCCTTGAAGCCGGGAAACGGACACACCCAGTAAAGGTAGAGGGGCTTCTACTGGGTACTGTCTCTCCTAACCCCTCTCCTTCCAAAGCTCCCCCAAAGAAGCTGATGCTACCAGCCACATTGGAGGATCCCAACCTTGTCGTAAAGGTCGAAGCATTCATAGATTCCGGATTGGGCGGTAATTTCCTGTACCAGCATTTTGCAGAGGAGAATCAAATCCCCATGGTCAGAAGGAAGAGCCCAGTTGGCCTGGAGGCTATCGATGGACGACCACTCCAGCCGGCTTTAATCATTTGGGAGTCAATTCCTCTTACCTTGACCCTGGCTGATGGTCACAAGGAGGTAATTGTCTTTGACGTTTTCCAGTCCCCTTCAGTACAAATTATATTAGGATTGCCTTGGCTTCAACTCCACAATCCGCGCATTGATTGGTCCGGTACCTTGCCCATCCTGTCGCCCTCATCCACAGATACTACGCCAGCGGATCCTCCTGTGGTGGTACTTGCTGGTCTGGACTCCGTACCTGCCGACCATTCGTCCCTGCATGCCGTGTACCATGAGTACCTAGACGTATTCAACAAGGTACAGGCAGAGGTCCTCCCTCCCATCGCCCGTACGATTGCCTGGTCGACCTCGTTCCTGGGACTGTTCTGCCGAAGTCTAAGTCTTACCCACTCTCCATCCCGGAGACCGAGGCCATGACTACTTATATTCAAGAAAACCTGGAGAAAGGTTTCATCCGCAACTCTACCTCTCCTGCCGGTGCGGGGAGGGGTTTTGTGAAGAAGAAGGATGGATCTCTAAGGCCTTGTATAGACTTCCGCGGACTCAATAAGATCACGGTGAAAAACAGGTATCCGATCCCGCTCATTTCTGAACTGTTCGATCGTCTCCAAGGGGCCTCTATTTTTACAAAACTTGACTTAAGGGGTGCCTATAATCTCATTCGCATTAGGGAGGGAGACGAGTGGAAAACAGCATTTAACACACGTTCTGGACACTATTAATACCTTGTTATGCCCTTTGGGCTGTGTAACGCCCCGGCCGTGTTTCAGGAATTTATGAACGACATCTTCCGTGACGTTTTGGGAACCTTTGTCATTGTCTATCTAGACGACATCCTCATTTTTTCTAAAAATCTGGAGGAACACATTCAACATACCAAACTTGTGCTCTCCAGGCTGCGTTCTAACCGTCTTTACGCCAAGATGGAAAAGTGTTTGTTTCACCAGCCTTCCACGGCCTTCCTAGGCTATATTATCTCCAGCCAAGGTTTCTCCATGGACCCAGAGAAGCTGAAGGCGGTTCTCGATTGGCCACTCCCTAATTCGCTCAAAGCTGTGCAACGTTTTCTTGGCTTCGCTAATTATTACAGGAAGTTTATCAAAAAAAATTTTTCCATTGCCCTTCCCATCACCGCCTTGACCAAAAAAGGCGCCGACGTCTCATCCTGGTCACCAGAGGGCATCACAGCCTTTGAGACTCTCAAGAAGGCGTTTGTCTCTGCCCCATCCTGCGTCATCCGGATACCTCTCTCCCCTTTACTTTGGAGGTTGACGCCTCAGACGTAGGAGCTGGCGCAATTCTGTCCCAGAGGACTTCTCCCCAAGAGAAACTCCATCCTTGTGGTTTTTTTTCATGAAATTTTCAGCAGTAGAAAAGAATTATGATGTCGGTAATCGTGAACTTTTGGCCATTAAGTTGGCTCTCCAGGAATGGAGACATCTTTTAGAGGGTTTCAAGAACCAATCGCCATTCTCACCGACCACAAAAATTTGTTATATATTGAGGGTGCTCGCCGCTTGGGCTCCCGCCAGGCTCGCTGGTCACTCTTCTTTTCCCGCTTCAACTACAACATCTGTTATATCCCTGGTACCAAAAATGTTAAAGCGGATGCCGTTTCTCGTCAGTTTGCCTCCGAGTCCGAGGCCAAAGAAATCTCAGAACCCATTCTCCCGGCCAAGTGCATAGTCTCGGCTAACAACTTTGATGTATTGGACGAGATCCACAAGGCACAAGCACATATCCCCAGCAGGTTCAGGGTACCAGATGGACGTCTCTACGCGGCTCCACGTTTCCGCCATAAAGTCTTACTTTGGGGTCATTCCTCCAGAGCAGTTGGTCATTCAGGCTTCAAGAGGACAACTGATATCATTAAACGGACTTTTTGGTGGCCCAAGATGAATCAAGATATTCTCAATTTTACTTCCGCCCGTCCTGTTTGTGCCCAGAGTAAAACCCTCCATCATAAGCCTTCTGGACTTCTGCTACCCCTTCCCATCCCTGAACAACCCTGGAAACACATTTCAATGGACTTTATCGTTGAACTGCCAGTGTCCAAAGGGATGAACACTATTTTGGTCGTAGTTGATAGATTTTCAAAGCAGGCTCACTTTATTCCCCTCAAGGGTCTTCCCAACTCGGCTACCTTGGCGGATGTATTCTCCAAATAAATCTTTAGGCTACATGGCGTTCCTATTTCTATCGTCTCAGACCGGGGGTCCCAGTTCATTTCGAAATTTTGGCGAGCTTTCTCTCAAAGATTGGGTATCTCCCTCCTGTTCTCCTCGGGATATCATCCACAAACCAACGGTCAAACTGAAAGGATGAACCAAACCCTCGAACAGTATCTGAGATGCTTCATTTCCGACTCACAAGATAACTGGGTGGATCTTCTACCATGGGCCGAATTTGCCATTAATTCCTTAAAGAACAAGTCCACTCAGGAGTCTCCTTTCTTCATCAACTGTGGGTTTCACCCCAGTAGTCTCTCTCTCTCACCTTCTCCTTCTGGAGTTCCTGCAGCCGACTCTCATATCACCAACTTGCAAGAATCCTGGAAGAAGATTCTCAAGCCCTTACGGTCTGTGGTGGCCAAGCAAAAGATCAAAGCTGATCGTCACCGCCAAAAAGGTCCTTCATTCAAGCCTGGTGATCTGGTCTGGCTGTCATCCAAGAATATTAGGCTCAAGTCTCCTTCACCCAAACTGTCCCCAAGATACTTGGGACCTTTTAAAATCCTAGAAAAGGTTAATCCCGTGGCCTATCGCCTCGAGCTTCCCCCTCAAAGAAAATTCCGTCAGTTTTCCACGTTTCCCTCCTGAAGGAATTTGTGTCCAGTCCTCATTTCCCGGATCCCTCTCGGAGACCTAATCCAGTGTCCACCCTGGGTCAACAGGAGTACGAGATACAGTTTCTCATAGACTCGCGTATCTCCAAGAAAGGACTCCAGTTTCTGGTACACTGCAAGGGCTACGGTCCTGAGGAACGGTCCTGGGTACCGGCACATCACGTCCACGCCCCAAGGTTGCTTTCTCAATTTCACCAGAAATTCCCCCTTAAGCCGTGGTTGGATCACTTGGAGATTGATCCTCAAGGGGGGGATACTGTGACGACTCAGGAGATTCCTTCCTCTTCCTCTCTCCCATCTCCCATTGTCCTTTCTGCCCCTTCCCACTCCTCTCCTGCACCATCTACCTCTCTCCCCTTGCTGCAGTGCATTCCCCGCAGGTCTCGCATACCCACGCGCTCCCGCAGCCCCTGCTCTAATCCTCCCCGCTCCCTCTCCCCCGCGGTAGCTCCTTTACCTTCCCCTGTGGTGCCATCCATCCCGTTGCTTCCTCCGCACGTGATGCCCGCGGTGCGGCGTTCCGCACGCCTATTGACGAGTCCAGTGCGCACGCCCCCTCAGCCCATGGGGGACGCGCGTGCATGCTCCTCTCTACCCTTGCTGGCCATCGCACAGGCACAGTCCTCGCCCGCATTCCCCTCCGCTGGGCTCCGTCCCCCTCCTGCTGTCTTCCCCTGCTCCGTGCGGGCCGCGCCTGTGTTACAGCCTGTGCGTGCGCATCCCCAGCTTACAGGGGCCGCGCGCACAGACTCTTCTTATCATGATTTCCCTGTCTCCGCCTCCCAAGCTGTTCAGGCCATTCCCCTGACTGCCCCTTCTGTCTCCTCCTCTTCTCTCCCTGACCTATCTCTTGCTTCTCCCACTTCTCTCTCTACTCCTCCCCTCTCTGCCATTGGTGCACCTCCCTTTATAATCCCTGTCTGTCCACCTCTTCCTCGCTCTGCATAGTTCCTGTTTCCCTGTGTGTACCTGTCCTATGCTGTGCTCCCTCTGTGCTCCTGTGAATACCTGCTCCTGTGTTACTTTGGATTTCCCTGGCTTTGACCCCTGCTCTCCCTGGACTACTCTGCTCTCTGGTAACCCCTTCAACCCTGCTACGCATACGACTTTGCTGACCTCTGGCTTCCTAGGACCTGGCTTGCTCTCTGACGACTCTACTCTCTGGATCCCCAGAATATTGGCAAACGGACACGACTATTCTCACGGACACTCCCCAAGCGTTGCAAGTATATACTAACAACTCTTCCAACAGGCCCAGCAATGCTATACCACACTCCGGGCTTGCTCCCACTGCTGTGGGTGTGTGGTATCATACCGTTCCACCTCAGTACTGGGGTCTAGTTTGGTCTGCGGGCATACAGGTGTGACAGGTACTTAACTAGTGCCATGGGAACTATTAGACCAACCCCCTGAGGATGTATCATTCTGACACGAAACGCGTCGCGGTGAGGTCATAGGCAGCGACGGAGGGCTCATGACGACGGACTCCAGAAGCTGCGCACGCATACACACCCATGAGGGCTCCGTTGAAGTCATTGGGCTGGCTGATAATCATCACGTAAGCCCCCATTCCCTAAGATCTTTGAATTCAACGAGTGCCTTGGGTTACTGAGGCTTGCCCTCTGGTAGTGTTGTGTGTTGTGTGATTCATTGGATATTATGATCCGGTCTTAATTTTAAGTATGTTGTACATGCATTAGTGTACATATAAATTGTGTTTGGTAGTACATACTGTCTCTGTGTTTTCTCTCATGCGCCCCTTTTGTTTTGTTTTATTTTATGTGGAATTTGCCCCGCTGATCACGGGAGATTGGGAGCTGCAGGGAGAATCACATCGGCAGTGAGGAGAGGGGAAGCGGAGGCCAGCGCACACTAATTCCATTTCAAGATTTTCATACGTATTGGAACTGTTCTTCTACGGATCATTATAGTATTGCAGCATATTCCTCCCTAGTGATTTCACTGACTCTCATCCTTGGTTGTGGACATTGGGAATGTATTTTACCACATTTTTGTTTTTGGCACATAGCGATCTAGCGTCCAATCAGTGTGTGGTTGTATGTAATTAATTTCTTGTTGTGCTGTCAGCCGTGGGTTTTTGTGGGTGGGGGGTTTTGTTTCATGGGTTTTGTTCTTTGTTGTTTTTTGCTAATTGCTTTAAGTTGCTAATAATTGTAGTTCTTCACGTGCCCTGGGGATTGGTTGTCTTTGTGACCTTTGTCCTTGCACATTAAGATGGCATCTCATTTAGTGTTTGAGAGTATAGCCCCCAGAAGAGGTCTAGCTAACACATTTTTTGGAGATAATGTTGAACCTATCCCACCACTACCCAATTTAGACATTGACCACCTTTGTCAAAAATTGGAGAAACTTATGTTTACAGAAACAAGGTTTTGGTGGGATAGGTACAGCTTAGAACAAGCTGTTTTATCCAAAAGAATCCCAAGAGGACTTACTGTAGACTCTTGAAATTACCAACTTATGGGTTGGAGAATGAGGAGTTCATGGATAAATGGCATACTATTATGGATAACTGCTCATTATTGATAATACAATTGTTAATTGATGAACGAAGTGTTACTTCACAAAAACTTAAAGTTCAAATTGATGAGTTGAAGGTGCAAATTATCCAAGATATGCCAGAGGAGACTCTTGTCATTTTTGATAAAGAGCTCAAAGAGAAAGTAGAAGGGTATGAAATTAGTCAGATTAATCTCAAACAGAAAAAATATCTAAGAGAAATCTGACTATGAAAATTATAAACAATATAGCTGGGTGAAACAACAGGAACGCCCAGAAAATCAAATTGAAATCATACCCCAACAGAAGGGACGTCCCAATCAGAATACTAGAGGGAAACAATCGGCATCAAAAGATAGAGGGAAAAGAGAAAGAGATCACTCCTCTAATAGAGGGTATATACAGAACCAATACCCCAATAAAAATAAAAATTATTCTCGTAAAGGTTCAAATAATCAATTTGAGAATAAAAATAAGGATAAATATGTAGGGAAATCTGGACAAGGTTTTAGATATACACAACCACCTAGACAACCTACTAATAGCAAGGAGAGTAATACCTTACCCCTATCTAATTCCTTCCAGGTCCTGAGCGAAAAAGAGGACTGTGACCCTGAACCATCTACTCCCCCTGTTCCATCCACTTCTTCTGGACAGGAGAAGGATTTTCACAAACGCACAGGTGCAGTCCCAAAAAAGAAAACACAGTTTCACCAATCCCCAGAACCAATGACGTGGCTGAGAGGGGGGCGAAACAAGGGACTCATAGGGGGAGTAGAGGCAAAGGATTCCAAGTCCAACAGTACCCCAAGGAAGGACCAACACCAGAGACATTGAGAAGTGTAGGTATTTATAACCTATCAAAATACCCGTTATCCACATCACAAATTAGTGTCCTTACAAAAGGACTTAATTTCTCCCGTCAGCCCTCCAAATGAATTCAATCTATATATTGACCTTCAAAAGTATCTGCGGAAGATCACACTTAAGAGACACTTTGCAAAAGATATTACATACCAGGAGATACCATCAAGTGGAATAGTACAATCTACCCTAGTTACGGGAGATGTGTACACACCACCAGTGGTTATTGGTGAGTCTCTTATGGGGGAAAATAACATAGATTACTTTTTGAGAGAGCAAGCACTGCTCCAAAGTATGATGGAGCTGGTTGATGAGAATAACGGGAATGTAAACAAACTAAATGATAGGGCTATTACGGACCCACTGAATTTGATTAGTGAGGAAGATAACCTACAAAATGTATTGGACTTGTATATCGATAGTGATATGGCTAAGAGTATTGTACACACTTCATTTAAGTCCAAGTCCACTTTTTATCCTCATGAATCCAAGGGTCTATACCTCGAACTCTTTGGGAAGCTGGTGGAAACAGACCTCAAACAAATGTGCAAGGACCAACGATATTACAGGATGCAAGATAACCTAGATTGTCGAGAAAGACAGGCCTTAAAGGAACTAGATCAAAATCATGATCTGATTATCCGTCAAGCGGACAAAGGTGGGGGGAATTGTCTTACAAAATCGGGGAGATTACCTAAAAGAGGCCTTTCGTCTCTTGGAAGATGTTATTTCCTATAGACAATTACAAGGAGATCCTACGTTCAAGTATCAGGTCATCCTAAAAGAGTTATTAGTTCAGGCAAATACAGTACATCAGGTATCTTGACGGGTAAAGAACTTAGTTTTCTGGTAATTGGCTGTCCACGTGTTCCCATTTTATACCAGATCCCCAAGATCCACAAATCCTTTGTGGATCCCCCTGGCCGTCCCATTGTGTCTGGAATAGAATCTATCACATCTAATTTATCACGTTATCTGGATTCTTTTTTAGCACCTCTCACTTTAGCACTTCCATCCTTTCTTAAAGATAGCACAGATGTACTTAGTTCACTGAAAGATATTATTTGGGAAGAACATTTTATTTGGGTCACTTTAGACGTTACATCCTTGTATACGTGTATAAATCACTCACAGGGTTTAGCGGCAGTCTCTTATTTTTTTATATGAGGACAACTCTTTATCTATTGATCAACAGCAATTTGTTATTAATAATATTAAATTTATTCTTTATCACAATTATTTTTTATTTGAGGATCACTTCTATCGCCAGACCACTGGGACGGCCATGGGGACAAGTTTTGCCCCGAATTATGCGGGACTACTTCCTGATGAGTCTGAGTACTACGGAGCGATGGCGGCGGCATCGATCACCTATTCTCTGCTCTATATCTGGATCGTGGCCACGCACTGAGGAATACAGGTCTCCTGCTTTGGGGATCCGTTTTATGCCAGGAGAAGAAGGAAAAGAAGCTCAGTTGTCACTGTGAGTATTGCTACTCCTTACCGAACTGTCTGTGTTCATTGCAGCTATACTTTCACAGTATAAAGGTCTGCACACAGCTCACACCTCATGCTACAAGGGTCTCCAATAGGCTATTAACCCCTCATTCAAGCTCCATTACAACATCATTATCTATTGTTATTACCTTGTTTGAGGAACCTTGAGCTACAGACGGCTTACACTACTTCTAGTACACAAACGAGACAAGCCAGGAGGTTTGTGGCTGAACACAGTAACATCCAGATAAGGATTATGCTCGGCCCTGAGTCAGTGCTGAAGCCTAGTATATAAAGGGTGGAGATCCAATCACAGGGAGGAGGTGGGTGAGTATTCCTACAATGACCGAGCACAGGGCTGAAGTAGCAATGAGAGGCAACACATGTGCCATTGATTGCCAGAGGAAGCCTTTGAAAACTGCAGAGGTCTGCAAGGCTAGAATCAAAGCTAGGAGCGTATTCCTTACAAGTTTGAGACATAGCTTTGTTCAATCTGACCTTGTACTGTACAAAAAAAATTAGATATACAGAATTTAATCAAAAAAAGTTGTGGTAGAGTTTTTGTCAGACTATTTTTAACATGGCAGAGGAAAGTAATGAGGAATTCTGATCTAGACCACCTTATATACAGCTAATATACTGTATTTTGCCATTCAAGAACGTTCTGATAAGAAAGTAACCCTCTCTGACATCTATCAGTACCAAGGATCCCTTCTAGGACAACAACAAAAAAGAATGGAAGAATTGTATTCAACATGATTTATGCATTAATTCATGTTTTATTAGAATACTGTTAGCTGGCATGGTAAGCGGGTTCTGTGGCGGAGATGTTTCATCTCGGCAATTTCAGATGGTGAAAGTTATTGAATCCTCCACCACCTATCTGGCCCCATCTGAGTGCATGCAGCCCCAGTATGAGCATGGTTTGACCAACTCTAAAAATGGGATGATCGACTACTCCTGCAACTACGTGCAGCACACCCCTTTCAACTTCTACAATGGGTTGAACCACAACTATAACTTGTTGCAACTGAATTTTCTGCCTCTACCCATGGATAATTAAGGTAAATTCAGTTTACATGGAACAAGCATGCACACAAATTATAGGTGGAAAACTTAGGGATTTGGAAACATTACTGACATAACTTGCACATTCTATTAAAGTTCTACCATAGATAAAGATGGCATCCACCTTGCTTCTAATCTCCCACAGCTGTAGCTATAAGCAAACAAAGACTCACTGTCCTAACATGCATAACTCGCATTCAGCATGAATCATTAACCCTCCCCTGAGTGTCCATGTCTGGTTTGGGTATTGCCTATGCAACAAAAGGTTGCCTTCTATACACTAATTGCTAACTGATTGCATACATTGTTAAAAGCGCAAACGATTAACTCACCGATCAGCCTGTCTTTTCTTAATTAACTGTCAAATCTGGTGAAGACGTTCACAGCTCATCAGTGGTCAATACTTGACAGCCGTTACCGAAACTTGTATTTGGAAGAATTAAAAAAGATACAGTATGTGAAAACAAAAGATAGTTTAGTGTGAAATACAAGGCAATGACATTAAAATGACATCACTATTGCCTATTGCATTTACCTCTATAAGGAGGGAGAAAGACCAACATTGGATCTATATCCAGTAGAATGAAAAAGACCTGCTGACTTGGGAAGTGGGGAGGGGTGAACTTAAAACCCTGGGAAGGAGGAGCCACTAACCTCCAACAGCTGAGACAGCTGAAAATAAGTTAACAGACACACAAAACCCCAGCAAGCTCCTTTTAGGAACCCCTGAGCCCCCACTAAATATATATGTATATAAGTGTCAAAAAGGAGAGCCATTGAGTGTGGCAAATGTATACAACAAGCAACAGAGAAGCCCAATGCTACATCCAATATGACAAAAATACACAGTAAAATACTTATATATTCTCTTGAAAAGGGGTCATTTAGTTTAACCCTTTGGCCAAAGCATTGTAAGCCTGTGAGCCACGACAAGGCAGACCCAGTTCACAGGTCCTAACACTACCAGATAAAATACTAATATACCTCTATTAGGATTACAATTCTCATTTACCTCTATTATGAGGGAGAAAGACCAACATTGGATCTATATCCAGTAGAATGAAAAAGGCTCCTCCTTCCCAGGGTTTTAAGCTCACCCCTCCCCAGTTCCCAAGTCAGCAGGTCTTTTTCATTCTACTGGATATAGATCCAATGTTGGTCTTTCTCCCTCCTAATAGAGGAAAATGAGAATATTAATCCTAATAGAGGTATATTAGTATTTTATCTGGTAGTGTTAGGACCTGTGAACTGGGTCTGCCTTGTCGTGGCTCACAGGCTTACAATGCTAGGGCAAAAGGGTTAAACTAAATGACCCTTTTTCGAGAGAAGATATAAGTATTTTACTGTGAATTTTTGTCATGTTGGATGTAGCATTGGGCTTCTCTGTCGCTTGTTGTATACATTTGCCACGCTCAATAGCTCTCCTTTTTGACACTTATATACATATATATTTTGTGGGGGCTCAGGGGTTCCTAAAATGAGCTTGATGGGGTTCTGTGTGTTGTTTGTTAACTGTAAATAACATGCAGGAGTTGTTTTTTTCATCCACATCATATTTAACGAGGAAATATATATGTTTTTTAAAGTAAAGGTACAGTACAGATCATTAATATTTCTTCTTTCAATGTTCTAGATAGAGTATTTCACCAGACACATACTGTACAGCGATTTCAAAACAACCCTCTATTTTTCTCTACAGAACCCCCAAATCTTTTCCCTTACCCTACCAATAAGTAGGAAGAAAGAGAGAGCATGATGCCAGGCACAAGACAGAAATTTTTGAGAGATTGATTTTGAGGCTGGAGGGAAATATAGATCGAGAAAGAGAGGTGAACTTAGTTACCAAGGGACAAAAGAGAATGAGAAATGGATTTTGATGTCTGTGAGGATTGATAGAGGTGGATTTTGTTTGTGAGGCTTGGGGAGAGTTATAGTTTTTCAACAAGGGCATCCCAAAATAGTTCTCTCTCTATTCTATCTCTTTCTCTCATTCAGATGTAATGGTCTCATCATCATCATCATCATCATCATATTTCCCCCAGCACCCCTCATCATCATCCTCATCATATCTTCTCTCCCCCTCCCCCCCAGATCATCATATCACCCCCCCCCCCCCCACAACCCAGATATGAGGGTGATGATGAGGGGAGCTGGGGGAGATATGAGGATGGTCATGCCAGATAGGGCCGTAGAGTGCTTTCCTGGGGCTCAAGACAACTGTTCCATTGCCCCCACCCCCCCAGTGTCGGCAGCCTGTTTGAGACTCCCCCTCTCTCTCACACCCCCATCTCTCCCCCTCACATATAATACTCCCCCTCCACATCACACACAGGCACAGACACTGACCTGCACAGACACTGACCTGCACAGACACTGACCCGCACAGACACAGACACTGACCCGCACAGACACAGTCACTGACCCGCACAGACACAGACACTGACCCGCACAGACACAGACACTGACCCGCACAGACACAGACACTGACCCGCACAGACACAGACACTGACCAGCACAGACACACAATGACCAGCACAGACACACACTGACCAGCACAGACACACACTGCCCCGCACAGACACTGACCCGCACAAACACTGACCCGCACAGACACTGACCCGCACAGACACTGACCCGCACAGACACTGACCCTGACTCGCACAGCCACTCTGACTCTGACCCGCATAGCCACTCTGACACTGACCCGCACAGCCACTCTGGCACTGCCACTGCCACACTGCCATTGCCACACTGCCACTGCCACACTGCCACTCTGACACTGCCACACTGACACTCTGACACTGCCACAGCCACACTGACACTCTGACACTGCCACAGCCACAACCACACTGACACACTGACACAGCCACACTGACACTGACACACTGCCACAGCCACACTGACACAGCCACACTGACACTGACACACTGCCACACTGCCACACTGCCCCTGCCGCAGCCACACTGACACTCTGACACAGCCACAACCACACTGCCACTGACTCTGACACACTGACACTGCCACTAGCTCTGAGGAGCAGCTGCATGGGGGGCGGGAGGGGTGTCCTACCTTTCACTGTGGAGCATGGCTGGGGGGAGGAGGGGTGAAGCCATCTTGGTCCCTGGCAGCAGGCACCTCACTTCCTGCTCTCACTAACAGGCTCCGCTGTCCCTAACCCCGCCCCCACCCTCTGCAGTCAGACCGGCCTCAGCTCTGTTCCTTCTCTCCTCTCTGCCTGCAGGGGACCGCATCAAACTGCTGGCTCCTTCCCTAATAGGCAGACCGGGCTCAGGGGGTTGGAGGGGAAGGAGGGAGGGCATCACGATGCTAGCGCTCCTTCAATGTGTCGGCAGAGCGGGCTCAGGAGGGGGTGGGGAGCGTGTCAAAATGCTGGCACTCCTTCCCTCCTGTGTCTGTAGAGTGGGCTGGGGGGCATCACGGGCCACACAGGGAGTCCAGGCGGACCGCATTCGGCCGTATGTTGTGCAGGCCTGAGTTAGATGAATGTAACATCTCTTGTGTTAAAGTAAAGATGTATTAATAGAACATGACCAATGTTTTGGTCCCAGCGTGTATTAAGGTTCTTCACCCAGGCGGAAATCCTTTTCTTCCTACTCACTCCCCAAGTCTCTCTTGTTCCAACTACCCCAAAATCCCACATCGCGGCAGATAATGGCTTCATCAACTCCCAATAAAGCATCAACAAGAGCAGTGGTGCTCAACTCTAATCCTCAAGACACGCCCCCCCCCCCCCCCAACTATTCAGCTTTTAAGGATATACCAGCTTCAGCACAGGTGACTCCATTTTAAGACGTGCTGAAGCAAGGATATCCCTAATATCTGGCCTGTGGGGGTGGGGGGGGGGACCTTGAGGCCTGGATTTGAGCAGCCCTTATCTAGAATACAAGGCTGCTGCTCTGCTTGTCATTTGGTTACTTTCCATAGGCTGCCTGTGAATGGTCACTCTTTTGTATTAACAGTTGATGTCCATGAATGTCTGGCAAGCTTTCAGAATCCATTTTTATTGAACAGTGTACAGATTGATCTATTACATTCGCTCATTTTTTCCACCATTGGGGACGTCTGACTGTACAACTAAGTGAACATATGACTGTTTTTTCACAGGGGCACTAGCCCAGGGACTCTTTAAACTGCAAGCAAGTGCCTTATAACTACTACAAGGATTTTTTATGTATTTAAGCATAAGTGTCTATGCAGAATAAATCTAAATACTTTTACAAAGACCAAACCAAGGATGGACCAACCCCTGAGGATGGCATGAAAATCAGCGTAGGCTCCTACAGCACACACACATTTCAGCACCACCTCCGCAATAGATTTCACAACTCGGCAGAGCCAAAACCGGCAATAACAATACCTTCCCGTTTCCATCATGTCAACCCGCTCACCAGTCATACTTTCAATATCAGACACATTTTCCGAGGTGCCCATGGTGCGTTAAAACATTATCCTGCTGTCTGACAGACCCAGATGTAGAGTCATAATTCTGCTCCCAACCTGATCTCACAGATCTTCAATGGAGATGTCACTATTCTACCTATACATCTGTGTTGTGACGTCCCTGGCATTGGCCCAGATCCATAGAGCTCCGTTATTGACTTAAAAGCGGTAAGCGCTAATGGGTATTTTCAAAGCTCATTAACGTGCAAGAGATACAGTATATACAGTATATGCATGCTAATTTAACATATTTAAATATACTTAGCGTATGCATATTAGCAGATATCTCAGTTGTGCTCCTTTTTGTGTATAGCCATGGCTGGTCCAGACTATCTTTCTGCCCTCCTGTCATGTAAGTCCTAGTAGCTACAGGCAGTGAGGCAATCCTGTAGGGGTTTACCACCTCACGCAGCCTCGTTGAGTGGCAAGAGAGGAGGTGACACTTGGTCTGCGTTGCAGCCAATCATGGTGCAGACCCTGTGCCCTCCCCTTTTGCATTAGGTAGGATGCCTTCCAAATTATAGAGTCAGTGCCTTCCCACCCGGGGAAGGGAGAGGAACTCAGACCCTCCTGGGGCTGATTGAATCAAGATCTGTGCATAGCACAAGGCCTCAACATTATCTGCTGGCCAGCACCATACAAGGGCCTGAAACCCATTCTCCACTATATGCAATGCTGTTATACCATCTGCAGTGGCTGCATCAAATAAAGACCCCTTTTATATACATCTGGCTAAGTCGCAGTCTATTGGACAGAAGTATGGGAGAAAATAACTGTCATGGTAGGGACTGCCTGCAGCTCTGCTGTGGCCTACAGTACTATGACTGGAGGCACTGTCACCGAATGAAAAGAACCTGAGGATCACCTAAAGCCTGTCCTGTTCCCCACAACATCGCAAAAGCTCATCTCTCCTGGACCCTCACAGGTAACCAGCACCAAACGGACCTGTAGCCTAGGCAAAATCTCCTGGGGGGGGGGGGGGTAAGCAGTGCTACACGTGCATACTGTATGTGCTTCTGTATGTGTGGGATAAAGGTGTGTTTGGTGTGGTATATACAGTATAGCACTTGGGACTCTAGTAAAATAGGGCTACGAATGGCTGCCCGGCAATGGTGTTTTTTTTTCCCCCAATGGAAATGACTTTCTGGAAAACTGCTCTTACCAGCATGCCTTGCAGGGCAGACATGATGCCGTGTTGAGCCTTTCTTGGCCTTCATTGGCCACTCAGAAGTTAAATTAGGAGCAGAGTCCGTCCTAACAAGTGGAAAGAAGAGAAGCTGCGGAAAACGCTCGCTTCTGCTTTTCTCTGATTTCTGGGCAAACTCGGGCGGCGGCGTCAGAGACAACCGAGCAGTGGTGGATTTCCTATTAGGCCTAATAAGCCCGGGCACAGGGCGGCAACATTTTGGGGTGGAAAATTTACATTCCCCCCTCTCCCCTCCCCCCCTTAATATATAGAGGCCCCACTGATTGCCGGGGGAGAGTGTGGGGTCTCTGTAAAGTTCTCACCTCCTCCTTCGTGCCACGGCACCAAAGGATGCTGAGACATCCCACGGCATCACATTACCATGGCAACGTGACACCATGTGATGTTGCAGTGTCAAAGGAGGAGCGCGGCAGCAGGTAAGTGCCTAAGAGTGGCGGGTTTGTATATCCATCACTGCATCTGAGGAACTGATTTGTGTCTTTCACTCCTCCTGGTCGCTTGCTCCAGAATAATCCTGACCTGCATCAGTATCGCTGAATCAGAAAGTTATGGCTGAGAGAAGATTTGCTACTGACAGACATCTGACCTTTTCCTTCAGAGAGAGCGCAGCTACAGCCAGCGTGTAGAGAGACCTGCAAAAAGCTGCATGTGCAGTCAAGTGATACATGAGAAAAGCGGCTTGTAAGCTCCTGGGAGACATGTAAAACATTGCATGTGAATTCATGTGGCACCTGCAAAAAGCTGCATGTAAATTTCCATGAGATCTGAAAAGAGCTGCACGTGCGTTCCCATGAGACCTGCAGAGATGCATTTGACTTCCTGTGGGAACAAAACTAACTAAAAAAACTCTCTACCACACACACACACACACACACACACACACACACACACACACACACACACACACACACACACACACACACACACACACACACACACACACACACACACACACACACACACACACACACACACACACAATCAAATGCAACTCTTTGAAGGTCTCACTGGAACTCTCTTGCATCTCTTTTCAGGTCCCACAGGAAGTCAAATACAAATACAAAAAATGTCCCCGGCGCAAATTGTGGTGATGATAATTACAGTACCATATCGAAAGACTGTCCTGTTTGAAAAGTCAGTCCTGGTAGTAGAATGATTCATCAACAATGTGAGGTAGATTTTCCTCTAGGCGTGTTCCCTTATGTTGTCTGCAATAACAGATAAATTGTTGCAGACAACATAAGGGAACACGCCTAGAGGAAAATCTACCTCACATTGTTGATGTGTGTGTGTGTGTGTGTGTGTGTGTGTGTGTGTGTGTGTGTGTGTGTGTGTGTGTGTGTGTGTGTGTGTGTGTGTGTGTGTGTGTGTGTGTGTGTGTGTGTGTGTGTGTGTGTGTCAAGTAAGAATGTTGACCTGCATATGAATCTCAGGAAGACCCCAAAGTGATGTTCAACAAATGTGTCAAGTCTGCAAATGGAACTAGAAGAAGTCAAAGACGATGGGGCCTATTCCAGTAGCTTCGATGAGTTTGCTGCCATCTCGCAAGGTTTGGCATGTTCCCGTCCATCAGTTTGTCATTTTTGTTATCACGGTATGCAGTGAGGTAGGGAAATGCCAATGCCGTACGGCGTAGCAGCGATGAGATCTCAGCTCTCCCCGTACGATCTGGCCGCAGCTGCATAGAGAGCTGCACAGAGAGAGCCGCCTCTCCCTGCACAGCTCTCACATGTGATCACAGTGATTTATTTACATTTTAATACTAGTGTGCGGGAGATGGGGGTCTCTGGCGCTGAACCGCATTGATTTCAGCCCCGGGGACCCCCTGCTTCCTGAGTTAGGTCCCGGTATGGGGTGCTGGTATCTCCTATGCGTTTAAATGTCCCGGTCACGTGATGCAGGAGATTTAAACATTGCAGGGGAATACCGGCACCCCATAGTGGGGCCTGTAACTCAGGAAGCAGGGGGTCTCCAGACCTGAAATCAATGCGGTTCAGCTCCGGAGACCCCCATCTCCCGCACACTAGTATTCAAACTTAAATAAAAACAGCTTAATTACTTCGCAGCTAGCCGCTAAGGCAATGAAGGGGTTAAACCGGAATAGACTATTTATTGGGGGCAGAGGGGGTGGATGAAGGGGGTAGTGGCCCCAGGGTGGGTGATTAGGCCTGCCTGGAAGGTTCTGGGACTAGTTAACCCCTTCACTACCATAGTAGTGGGAACCGCTATGGTAATGAAAGGGTTAACTACTCCCGCTACACACCTTGTAGGCCTAACCACCCACCCTTGGGGCAACTACCCCCTTCACCCAATCCCTCTACCCCCAACAAAAATTAAAAAATGTTAAAAAAACACAACAACTCTAATACCCACCTCCTCTACCCCCAACAACCCCCCCCCCCCCCAACACATACAGTACAATAATGGGCAAAATTACTCTTAAAAATATAGATTCTATGCTGCACTCCAATATTACAGTTGTCAATACATACGGTTACGGGTGCTTCTGGCTCAGGGAATACCTGTCAAAACAATCCAGAATCAGTATATCAGAGGAGGATTCAGGGCACGACGGATTTTGAATTAAAAGATACATTTATTTGTCAGAGTAACAACGTTTCGGCCATCACAGTGGCCTTTTTCAAGTAACGGGCATAACCCATAACCCAAGAGTGTCCTGTATTTATAGTCGCAAAAGCGTGAAAAATGTTAAAAATCATCACAAGATGTCACACGTTGATCCTCATCCAACCGTTCCGTCCTTCCGCATTGGACTGACTGCAAGACCACGTAATTCACGTTCCAGCACGAGTATGTCATCATGGCATCCATCCTGGTTCCAGATTGGTCCGCTCCTGATCCATAAATCCTGCGATCTTTCGGCTTGCCTGACGTCACTGGAAGTGTCTAGTCCTTGTAGTTCGCCAAACACGCTAGTCACTCCCATCTCTCTTTGCGCAGGCGCCAACACGGCACATTGTATATTCTTTGGATCCTCAGTATCCTGCATCTCCTCCATCCTTCATCGGAAATGTGGTTGGGAGGGAGGGGGGAGGGAAGGATCTCATAGTAAGGTGGAGCATGTGGGGAGGATAGATAAAAACAATGAGATAACCCCCATCAGTCCCATTTAAGTGCCACAAAAACCATAGGTGAAAAATGAATCCATTAAAAACGGATGAATTAAAAGATTAGTAAGATCAGCCACAGTAAGAAGGTGCCTATACTCAAATGTATAATTCTTACTGACCTTATTTGCCACATTAAAGGCTGAGGAAAAATCATCATCAGCAGCATGCATATAATCTGCGGATGAAATACATAACTGTACAAATCTCTATTCCTTTTCAGACTATCTATTGGTAAGGAAACAGTTAAGTGATAGAAAATCATTGAGGCCCTTAGGGAACACTGTGTCTAAGGTATACATCCAGTAAGCCTCCCTTTGTAGTAATGTTATTTCTTTATCAGTACCTGCAATTGTTTTTTGAACTTGTTCAATACCCACGTTTGAGGGATGCGACCGTGTGTTTGAATTCCGTACAATGAGTGATTAATGCAGTGTCCTCTGTTTTGTGATTGATCTTACTTCAATGTTCAATAAACCTAGTTTTAAGCATGCAGTTGTTTTTCCTTCATAAACCAGCCCACATGGACATTTAATCATGTACACTACATTGGTAGTTGTACATGTAATTCTGCTTTTAATCTCAAATTTCAGACCACTTCTTGGGTGACAGAACTCCTTCTCAGTATTCATACTGATACATACTGAACAGTTGAAGCATCTATAACAACCATGCTTGGGGTTACTCAAAAAATATAATGTGGTGCAATATTCTTTATATTTAATTTATAAAACAAAGTACTCGCAAACATTGGAGGGTGCTACAGACAGATGAGGCATTGCGTTCAATATGTAAGAATCATCCCAGGTTTGCCTATCAACGGGGTGAGAATCTTAAGGATATACCTATCCGTGCTGATAATAATAAAGAACATTACACTGCATTCAGCCCGGGCATCTACATAGGTGCCGGGATGTCTGCATAGACATCGGAGATCAAAGGAGAGAAGGGATGTTGTGAGGTGTGAAAAACGTTTCGTGTGCGGGGAAGGGCGGAGTATTAGGTCTGGAGAACAAGAGCACCCCGCTGGGGCACATTTTGGACTGCCAGACCTGGTGGAGCCTGCCCAGCGGGTGGCAATGGGTTGGCTGGGAAGCCGCTGCTCGTAGGGACGATTCCCATTGGCCAATTCATATTTCCCGCTCGCCCGGCTTTCTGAGCCCGACCGACACATCCCCTCCTCTGACATCAGCAGCCAGATGATCCCCCATTCTGATTAGCTGGCTGAAGTACGATCCGTGCTCTGATTGGTCGCCATCCCCTTCTCCATGTTTGACATAGAACACAGAGGTCTATGTAAGGGGACTGGCCGATCAGAGAACCAGACTACCTTGTGGCTTGAGTGGGTTAGGCACTAGCGGGCTTTTCAAAGTTGCTTTGTTGCGAATAGCAGAGCAATCGGCTTCAATTTTGGAGCTGGGAAAGGCTGCTTAGATAAGACTAAGTCAGACACGAGGAACAAGTTCTGAGAATAGAACGAAGCGTTCCCGGTAGTGTGGTCTCCCCCAAAAAAGCAACGCGTAGCCAGGGATGAGGTCCCGATCAGGATAAGCTTTCTGAAGCAGGTGCCCTGCACCTATTTGAGGCTAGTTTTCACTCTCAGACCACCAGTAAGTGTGTATTCTTTCTGTATTTTGTGTATTCATTGGGTGTCCACGGGTTTCACCTGAATAAACCTCATTTTATTCCACTCCCTTGTTTTGCCTAGTGAATAATCCCAGAAGGTAAAAAGTATTAAAAGTGCTGGTCTCCCGTGACAACGCCCCCCTCCCATCTCATGGTAATGGGTGATTAGGCAGAAACCTAGCCACGCCCACCTTCTAGCAGGTGTCCAGCCTGTCGCCTGGTACAGGATACCAAGTATAATCCAGACCACTCCCCCTGTAGGCATGGTGAACAGTAATGTCATCAGCAGTATTTATAGGGGGGGTAGAAGATTCTAGATCCAGGTCCCAGGAGGAGACACAGATGGGGGCTCTCACTGTATATAGTGTGTCATGGTTATATGTTTACGGATATCTGGTCACCTTTATTTCTTCATAGTTGAGGAAGGTGCCCCTTCTAATCACAGCCCAAAGCAAAGTTCTGAGGTTTGTCATCTGCCCTGAAAGAGGATGTATGGTTGTCCAGGAAACATCCTTCTAAATAAAGGGTTCCGGACCACTGCGGGATTGACCCATGGTGCCTAGTTCTAAATGCGAGCCTGTTTTGATGCCTTGGGATACAGAGGGTACTCCTCAGAGTGACAGGATATATATGGAAGTATCTCTCCCATGGGTCCTGGTGGGAAGGAGGCAAATTTAAATGCAGGGACAGCAAATAACTACCATGCAGACCCTGTGCTAAGGGTACCAAGTCCAGAACCTCCCTAAGATAGTGGTGAGAGCTAGCAGAGAAGAATTAATCTTTATTATTTGCCACTCATTGTCAAAAGAGAAGATGTCCTTTTATGTGGAACCTAATCAAAGGAATGAATAAAGCTCTTGTTTGTACCAATAAAGTACCTGTCAGCCTTCATTACTACATCTTAGCATACACGCCCAGCCAGCCCGAATGCCAGCACCCTGAGAAGGTAAGTAGAGACATTGAGCACCACTGTAAATAAGACACCTCAATATAGCACTCCTTTTTGAGCCGGTAAAGAGGGGTTACATAATGTTAAAAGGAAATGTGCAGGACGTGTGCCAGTACCCCAGGAAGATCTGACTAAGATCTCCTGAAGAATTAGTGAATTATTTTGGTAATGTGCAATTGTTATAAAGTTTGAATATGTTTATATTGCATGTTCTGAAATCAGCTTCTCCTTATTGTAACAATCCACCGCACTTATTACTTTCATGTCTGCAATCAGAATAAAGGGTTGCAGGCTTTAACAATCATAGCTGCAGCAGGCACTTGGGCAGCTACTCTAGCAGCTGGACAGCTCCACTGCTACTAATAACATGAAAACGTGCACGAAAGCCATGACTGGACCAGCCGTTGCCTCTTATCAGCAGGGACTTCTTGTGTATTTTATTAAAAATCAGAGAAATCCTGTTCCCGCTCTCTGTATCTGCCGGACTTGCTGACCCTGCCAATCTTTGCATTCTAAAGCTTTTCTCCCATTGGCTGACAATTCCAACCTGAGCACATCTTAATCATTTCCCAAGCACATAACACAATGTAACCCACAGGCTTCTTTCAATACATGTATTGGTTTTTCAGCCCTGACTATTGCAGTCACCTTATCTCACCTCTTCCTCAAAAATACTGATTCACTATTAAAACTTACATTTAGATACTTACACAGCAAAGAGCCAATGAAGTGAATTAAAGGGAAGCTACTGATCATTTCAGTAAATATTGTGTTTGCTCCTGAATGCTTGAGAGGAAGGTTGGGCTATGATACAGTAAACTTTTAATGTATATGCACAAGGCCTTTACTTACCACTGAACACATGCACTGCTACAAACTGGGCCTGTTTTCCGGCCTGATAGAATTTGACAGCCTAAATACAGTCCTCGCTGAAACAACATCACCGTGAAATGTAATTTGTTCTCACATGAAAATGCTAATGTGCTTTGTAACTGTGAAATGACTCGAACCAGCTGGCCGTGAGAGGCAATGCATGTAATTTTGTGATCTCTTACTTCTGAATGCGATAAGGATTACGGTAGCACGTCTCTCAGTTCTTCCCTTGCCTTCCCTTCCTTAAAGATCCGCCACAGCTTCACAGGGCCCTGTCAGAGCTGCTATATCAACCTGAAAATAATTCATTTCTGTACTTGTTACGTTGATCCACAGGAGAGCAAAACTTGGCACAATATTGAGGAAATAAAGAGACGCAAATATAACAAACGTATCAAAATAAATATATACGTGTGCAACATACATTCAAACATACAAACTTACAGAATTACACAGTATAAAAAAGGGTAGATCCTCAGAGGTCCATTAAATCTGATACTAATGTGACGTTACGTAAATAGTATTAGTAATAGTAGTATATTAATGTATACAATAGGTGTCACTTCACACACCACCTTGAAAATCAGAACAAGGATTACTGTATTATTTGCAGTGCAGTCACACATGCAGGTGTTGAGTATGTGACATGCTTAGATGTCTGCTCTCATAAGATATGAAAACACTACAGGCCAAGCCTTGCACATTGCAGTAAGGTAGCAAGCCTTATAAAGTAATCCTTTGGCTATTTTAGGACCATAGAACTGCTCACTAATCACAATAACACTGGTTTACTCAACAGTTAAAGGTCTCTGTAATACAGCAGGGCCCCAGTCATGCGGTGGGTTCCGTTCTAAGGACCCGCCACAAAGCGAAAATTGCCGGAATGTGGAACCGGTGATTTTCGTTATATGTGGGCATGCGCAGACAGCAATGCGCCGCTCTACGCATGCGCATCATCGGCAAAACACCTCATTCTGCGCATGCGCAACCACGGACCGTTCTGCTCATGCGCACAGGCATGCGGCCTGCTCTGCAGACATGGCGGGCCCCCTTCTCGGTACCGCCGTATTGGCGGATCGCCAAAAAGCGGGGCGCCGAGAAGCGGGTCCTTGCTGTATCTCAAATAGTTCACGGAAAACCTGAATCATTATCTTATTAAAGGTATCTAAACACTCACTGTACCCATCTCTTATCTCCTAACATTCACCATCAACAACCTGCTTATAGTCTTAAGATTCACTGAAGAAACATGTTACTCTTTCTCTGCTCACGATCCCCCCCTGCTTTAGCCTGTGTCTCTCACATCTTCCTGTCTGAATGCATTCCAGATTTCTGACATCTGCCATTGAAAACATGTTTGAAGCAGTCAACTTTTTTTTTTTCCAAATAGTTTTATTAGGCAGTAATAAAAGGCATTTTTAACATACATATTCCAAAGCCTAATACAGAACGTTTTGTTTTTAATTTCCCATTAAGTTGGGAGCAGGGAGACAGACTCATCTGTCCCTGAAGAGGGGGGGTCCTCAGAGAGAGAGGACAGAGAGGGGGGGGTAAAGGGGGAGGGGAGGGAAGGAGGTGGGGGAGGGGGGAGTGGAAGGAGGGGTGATGTACCCTTCCTGGGAGGCCTGTACCAAAAGTTGTCTCTGTTTGAGCTTAAACTCACGGCGCAGTCTCCTTCTCGCTATTTATAGGGTCTCCACCTCTAAGGTAGAGTGTCCGTGGCTCCCATATGTTATAAAATGGGGAAAGTTTCTGTCGTAGCATGGCCGTTAGTTTCTCCATGAGCATCACTTCGTTGACCCTCTTTTTTATAGCCCTCATGGAGGGGGTGGATTGTTTCTTCCAGGCTGCCGCTATTTCACCTCTCGCCGCGGTGAAAATAAAGGAGATTAATTTCCCGGTTGGGCGGTCAATTCCCGGGGTTGGCCGTGCAAGCAGGTAGGTCAGTGGGTCTATAGGTAGCTCTAGGTCAGTGACTTCTTTTGAAGCAGTCAACTTTAAAGTACTTAACGCAACTTAGTGCCCAGGACAAACTTGAAAATGAGAAGTAACTCTAAAATGTAGTTGATCCATACAAGAATGATACACTGTAGCGTGCCTCAGCTCTCACTCATGTGCATGGGAGTAAAGACTTTCTAACGTTCTGCACCAGTTTGTAGATCAGGGTCTGTTTTTTGTCCCGATAAAATGTTCTATAAATAAAGAGACATGTTAAAAAATGGTTATTTATGCAAACTCATTCTCTCAAAATGTGCCTATATGCACCCATGATCTGTATGGCTGAATTTGATTATATTACAGTATGTCTTTTTTATATAAGGACCATTGAGCAGACAGCACTTGCAGAGGCTCGGAGAGCCCATGGAGGAAAGCCAGGCTGGGGAGACAGTCACCCTACTCCTGACTGAAGTTCCTCCAGAGGAGTATGGAGTTCCTCCTCCAGCTGCCCCTGTCCCACAGAGGATGCAGCTATTTTGGCAGGTCAGCTGAAACTAATACAGATACAGTGAGCTGGATTTCGGCAGATCAATAGCCACCTGGGCCATATCTCCCGCACCTGCAGCCGGCAGTTCAGGGTGTTAAGCCTCCTGATACAGCAGAACAGCTACCGTTACCATTGGTCAACTGACTGCTGCAGTTAATGGCCTGATATGGGCTGTGCAACAGGGGATGGAGAGCCTAAGAGCTCCCTTCATACTCGCCACCACTGCAGCATCAAGCAAGTCCCTGCCCACATTAGGGGTCTCCATGGTGCTGGCCACCCCACTTCCTACTTAATCCTCTGTGGAGTCGCCCATATCACTTCCACAGCCAGTGGTCCCTGCAAGATTGAAGCATGGCTAGCCTCACAACAGGGGGCCTAGTGAGCCTGACAGTTCTGCTCCCAAAAAGAGGAGGAGGTGATTTGTTGCATATAGTTTTGTGGTTATTTTGCCTATTAATTTTTTCTGCATTTAATTTTCACACACAGTGAATTAACTGTTTGTGAATACAAGTTGTGTTCTAAACTTCTGTCTCATGGTAATTATTGTTATAATATGTAGACTTCTTATTGTACACCCATACTTAATACAGTAGAGATTATATACCGTATTAGGTCAGACAAACATATCCTACATTCACTAAAAACCATAGTATAGTTTATTACATGAACTTCATGACACTATCAGATGCATCTCTTGATGTGTTTCAGACATTTATATGATCTATCTATATGTAGCCATGGCTTCTCCAGAGCTATATTTTCTGCCTCCTGTCACGTAAGTCCTAGTAGCTACAAGCAGTGTCAGGCTATCCTGTGGTTTACCCCCCTCCCCCCCCCCATGCAGCCTCCTTGAGTGGCAGGAGTGGAGGTGAGGCGTGGTCTGCGAGTTACCCAATCCGGGTGCAGCACAGGTCCCCTCCCTTTCTGCACTAAGGAGGAGGCACTCCAAATTATAGTCAGTTGGAGTGACGGTTCTAGTTCCTCCCAGCTGGGAGAGAGACATGCTCTCAGCCCCTTAAGGGGTTGAGGTGAAAAGATCTAATAGACTGCAAGGCCTCACTTGAGAGAAGCCGGGTACCATCCAGAGGCCTGGGACACATCCTGAAAAACACTATGCATACGCTGTAACAACACCTGCAGTGGATGCAATAAAGGATCCTGTTTTATATACCCCTGCCTGAGTGTACAGTCTATTTGGTAGGGGTATGAGAGAAGACTGTCATGATGGGGACTGTCTCCAGTACACCTGGAGCCTGCAATGACTGGAGGTGCTGACACCATGAGAAGAGCCTGAAGGATCACCAAAAGCCTGTCCTGTTTCCCCTTACCACCACAGTCGCTCATCTCTCCTGAACCCTCACAGGTAACAAGCACCATAACACCTGTAGCTTTAGCAAGATCTCCCAGAGTTGTAACACGCCTTCCAGTGCTGTAACATGACTTCCAGTGCTGTAACACGCCTTCCAGTGCTGTAACATGACTTCCAGTGCTGTAACACGACTTCTTGCTGTAACATGACTTCCAGTGCTGTAACACGACTTCGTGCTGTAACACGACTTCCAGTGCTGTAATACGACTTCCAGTGCTGTAACACGTCTTCCAGTGCTGTAACACGCCTTCCAGTGCTGTAACACGACTTCCAGTGCTGTAATACGACTTCCAGTGCTGTAATACGACTTCCAGTGCTGTAATACGACTTCGTGCTGTAACATGACTTCCAGTGCTGTAACACGTCTTCCAGTGCTGTAACACGACTTCGTGCTGTAACATGACTTCCAGTGTTGTAACACGTCTTCCAGTGCTGTAACACGTCTTCCAGTGCTGTAACACGTCTTCCAGTGCTGTAACACGACTTCAGTGCTGTAACACGTCTTCCAGTGCTGTAACACGACTTCGTGCTGTAACATGACTTCCAGTGCTGTAATACGTCTTCCAGTGCTGTAACACGTCTTCCAGTGCTGTAACACGTCTTCTAGTGCTGTAACACACCTTCCAGTGATGTAACACGACTTCAGTGCTGTAACATGACTTCAGTGCTGTAACACACCTTCCAGTGCTGTAATACGACTTCCAGTGCTGTAACACGTCTTCCAGTGCTGTAACACGACTTCAGTGCTGTAACACGTCTTCCAGTGCTGTAACACGACTTCGTGCTGTAACATGACTTCCAGTGCTGTAATACGTCTTCCAGTGCTGTAACACGACTTCGTGCTGTAACATGACTTCCAGTGCTGTAACACACCTTCCAGTGTTGTAACACGACTTCGTGCTGTAACATGACTTCCAGTGCTGTAACACACCTTCCAGTGCTGTAACACGTCTTCCAGTGCTGTAACACGTCTTCCAGTGCTGTAACACGTCTTCCAGTGCTGTAACACGTCTTCCAGTGCTGTAACACGTCTTCTAGTGCTGTAACACACCTTCCAGTGATGTAACACGACTTCAGTGCTGTAACACGACTTCCAGTGCTGTAATACGTCTTCCAGTGCTGTAACACGACTTCAGTGCTGTAACACGTCTTCCAGTGCTGTAACACGACTTCGTGCTGTAACATGACTTCCAGTGCTGTAATACGTCTTCCAGTGCTGTAACACGACTTCGTGCTGTAACATGACTTCCAGTGCTGTAACACACCTTCCAGTGCTGTAACACGACTTCGTGCTGTAACATGACTTCCAGTGCTGTAACACACCTTCCAGTGCTGTAACACGTCTTCCAGTGCTGTAACACGTCTTCCAGTGCTGTAACACGTCTTCCAGTGCTGTAACACGTCTTCTAGTGCTGTAACACACCTTCCAGTGATGTAACACGACTTCAGTGCTGTAACACGACTTCCAGTGCTGTAATACACCTTCCAGTGCTGTAACACACCTTCCAGTGCTGTAACATGACTTCCAGTGCTGTAATACGTCTTCCAGTGCTGTAACACGAGTTCAGTGCTGTAACACGTCTTCCAGTGCTGTAACACGACTTCGTGCTGTAACATGACTTCCAGTGCTGTAATACGTCTTCCAGTGCTGTAACACGACTTCGTGCTGTAACATGACTTCCAGTGCTGTAACACACCTTCCAGTGCTGTAACACGACTTCGTGCTGTAACATGACTTCCAGTGCTGTAACACACCTTCCAGTGCTGTAACACGTCTTCCAGTGCTGTAACACGTCTTCCAGTGCTGTAACACGTCTTCCAGTGCTGTAACACGACTTCGTGCTGTAACATGACTTCCAGTGCTGTAACACACCTTCCAGTGCTGTAACACGACTTCGTGCTGTAACATGACTTCCAGTGCTGTAACACACCTTCCAGTGCTGTAACACGTCTTCCAGTGCTGTAACACGTCTTCCAGTGCTGTAACACGTCTTCCAGTGCTGTAACACGTCTTCCAGTGCTGTAACACGTCTTCTAGTGCTGTAACACACCTTCCAGTGATGTAACACGACTTCAGTGCTGTAACACGACTTCCAGTGCTGTAATACACCTTCCAGTGCTGTAACACACCTTCCAGTGCTGTAATACGACTTCCAGTGCTGTAACACGTCTTCCAGTGCTGTAACACGTCTTCCAGTGCTGTAACACGCCTCCAAGTGCTGTAACACGACTTCCAGTGCTGTTACACGCCTTCCAGTGCTGTAACACAACTTCCCGTGCTGTAACACGTCTTCCAGTGCTGTAACACGACTTCCAGTGCTGTAACATGTCTTCCAGTGCTGTAACACGTCTTCCAGTGCTGTAACACGCCTCCCAGTGCTGTAACACGACTTCCAGTGCTGTAATACACCTTCCAGTGCTGTAACACACCTTCCAGTGCTGTAACATGACTTCCAGTGCTGTAATACGTCTTCCAGTGCTGTAACACGAGTTCAGTGCTGTAACACGTCTTCCAGTGCTGTAACACGACTTCGTGCTGTAACATGACTTCCAGTGCTGTAATACGTCTTCCAGTGCTGTAACACGACTTCGTGCTGTAACATGACTTCCAGTGCTGTAACACACCTTCCAGTGCTGTAACACGACTTCGTGCTGTAACATGACTTCCAGTGCTGTAACACACCTTCCAGTGCTGTAACACGTCTTCCAGTGCTGTAACACGTCTTCCAGTGCTGTAACACGTCTTCCAGTGCTGTAACACGACTTCGTGCTGTAACATGACTTCCAGTGCTGTAACACACCTTCCAGTGCTGTAACACACCTTCCAGTGCTGTAACACGTCTTCCAGTGCTGTAACACGTCTTCCAGTGCTGTAACACGTCTTCCAGTGCTGTAACACGTCTTCTAGTGCTGTAACACACCTTCCAGTGATGTAACACGACTTCAGTGCTGTAACACGACTTCCAGTGCTGTAATACACCTTCCAGTGCTGTAACACACCTTCCAGTGCTGTAATACGACTTCCAGTGCTGTAACACGTCTTCCAGTGCTGTAACACGTCTTCCAGTGCTGTAACACGTCTTCCAGTGCTGTAACACGCCTCCCAGTGCTGTAACACGACTTCCAGTGCTGTTACACGCCTTCCAGTGCTGTAACACAACTTCCCGTGCTGTAACACGTCTTCCAGTGCTGTAACACGTCTTCCAGTGCTGTAACACGTCTTCCAGTGCTGTAACACGTCTTCCAGTGCTGTAACACGCCTCCCAGTGCTGTAACACGACTTCCAGTGCTGTAACACGCCTTCCAGTGCTGTAACACGCCTTCCAGTGCTGTAACACGTCTTCCAGTGCTGTAACACGACTTCGTGCTGTAACATGACTTCCAGTGCTGTAACACACCTTCCAGTGCTGTAACACGACTTCGTGCTGTAACATGACTTCCAGTGCTGTAACACACCTTCCAGTGCTGTAACACGTCTTCCAGTGCTGTAACACGTCTTCCAGTGCTGTAACACGTCTTCCAGTGCTGTAACACGTCTTCCAGTGCTGTAACACGTCTTCTAGTGCTGTAACACACCTTCCAGTGATGTAACACGACTTCAGTGCTGTAACACGACTTCCAGTGCTGTAATACACCTTCCAGTGCTGTAACACACCTTCCAGTGCTGTAATACGACTTCCAGTGCTGTAACACGTCTTCCAGTGCTGTAACACGTCTTCCAGTGCTGTAACACGCCTCCCAGTGCTGTAACACGACTTCCAGTGCTGTTACACGCCTTCCAGTGCTGTAACACAACTTCCCGTGCTGTAACACGTCTTCCAGTGCTGTAACACGACTTCCAGTGCTGTAACACGTCTTCCAGTGCTGTAACACGTCTTCCAGTGCTGTAACACGCCTCCCAGTGCTGTAACACGACTTCCAGTGCTGTAATACACCTTCCAGTGCTGTAACACACCTTCCAGTGCTGTAACATGACTTCCAGTGCTGTAATACGTCTTCCAGTGCTGTAACACGAGTTCAGTGCTGTAACACGTCTTCCAGTGCTGTAACACGACTTCGTGCTGTAACATGACTTCCAGTGCTGTAATACGTCTTCCAGTGCTGTAACACGACTTCGTGCTGTAACATGACTTCCAGTGCTGTAACACACCTTCCAGTGCTGTAACACGACTTCGTGCTGTAACATGACTTCCAGTGCTGTAACACACCTTCCAGTGCTGTAACACGTCTTCCAGTGCTGTAACACGTCTTCCAGTGCTGTAACACGTCTTCCAGTGCTGTAACACGACTTCGTGCTGTAACATGACTTCCAGTGCTGTAACACACCTTCCAGTGCTGTAACACGACTTCGTGCTGTAACATGACTTCCAGTGCTGTAACACACCTTCCAGTGCTGTAACACGTCTTCCAGTGCTGTAACACGTCTTCCAGTGCTGTAACACGTCTTCCAGTGCTGTAACACGTCTTCTAGTGCTGTAACACACCTTCCAGTGATGTAACACGACTTCAGTGCTGTAACACGACTTCCAGTGCTGTAATACACCTTCCAGTGCTGTAACACACCTTCCAGTGCTGTAATACGACTTCCAGTGCTGTAACACGTCTTCCAGTGCTGTAACACGTCTTCCAGTGCTGTAACACGTCTTCCAGTGCTGTAACACGCCTCCCAGTGCTGTAACACGACTTCCAGTGCTGTTACACGCCTTCCAGTGCTGTAACACAACTTCCCGTGCTGTAACACGTCTTCCAGTGCTGTAACACGTCTTCCAGTGCTGTAACACGTCTTCCAGTGCTGTAACACGTCTTCCAGTGCTGTAACACGCCTCCCAGTGCTGTAACACGACTTCCAGTGCTGTAACACGCCTTCCAGTGCTGTAACACGCCTTCCAGTGCTGTAACACGCCTCCCAGTGCTGTAACACGACTTTCAGTGATGTAACGTCTTCCAGTGCTGTAACACGTCTTCCAGTGCTGTAACACGCCTTCCAGTGCTGTAACACGACTTCCAGTGCTGTAATACGACTTCCAGTGCTGTAATACGACTTCCAGTGCTGTAATACGACTTCGTGCTGTAACATGACTTCCAGTGCTGTAACACGTCTTCCAGTGCTGTAACACGACTTCGTGCTGTAACATGACTTCCAGTGTTGTAACACGTCTTCCAGTGCTGTAACACGTCTTCCAGTGCTGTAACACGTCTTCCAGTGCTGTAACACGACTTCAGTGCTGTAACACGTCTTCCAGTGCTGTAACACGACTTCGTGCTGTAACATGACTTCCAGTGCTGTAATACGTCTTCCAGTGCTGTAACACGTCTTCCAGTGCTGTAACACGTCTTCTAGTGCTGTAACACACCTTCCAGTGATGTAACACGACTTCAGTGCTGTAACATGACTTCAGTGCTGTAACACACCTTCCAGTGCTGTAATACGACTTCCAGTGCTGTAACACGTCTTCCAGTGCTGTAACACGACTTCAGTGCTGTAACACGTCTTCCAGTGCTGTAACACGACTTCGTGCTGTAACATGACTTCCAGTGCTGTAATACGTCTTCCAGTGCTGTAACACGACTTCGTGCTGTAACATGACTTCCAGTGCTGTAACACACCTTCCAGTGTTGTAACACGACTTCGTGCTGTAACATGACTTCCAGTGCTGTAACACACCTTCCAGTGCTGTAACACGTCTTCCAGTGCTGTAACACGTCTTCCAGTGCTGTAACACGTCTTCCAGTGCTGTAACACGTCTTCCAGTGCTGTAACACGTCTTCTAGTGCTGTAACACACCTTCCAGTGATGTAACACGACTTCAGTGCTGTAACACGACTTCCAGTGCTGTAATACGTCTTCCAGTGCTGTAACACGACTTCAGTGCTGTAACACGTCTTCCAGTGCTGTAACACGACTTCGTGCTGTAACATGACTTCCAGTGCTGTAATACGTCTTCCAGTGCTGTAACACGACTTCGTGCTGTAACATGACTTCCAGTGCTGTAACACACCTTCCAGTGCTGTAACACGACTTCGTGCTGTAACATGACTTCCAGTGCTGTAACACACCTTCCAGTGCTGTAACACGTCTTCCAGTGCTGTAACACGTCTTCCAGTGCTGTAACACGTCTTCCAGTGCTGTAACACGTCTTCTAGTGCTGTAACACACCTTCCAGTGATGTAACACGACTTCAGTGCTGTAACACGACTTCCAGTGCTGTAATACACCTTCCAGTGCTGTAACACACCTTCCAGTGCTGTAACATGACTTCCAGTGCTGTAATACGTCTTCCAGTGCTGTAACACGAGTTCAGTGCTGTAACACGTCTTCCAGTGCTGTAACACGACTTCGTGCTGTAACATGACTTCCAGTGCTGTAATACGTCTTCCAGTGCTGTAACACGACTTCGTGCTGTAACATGACTTCCAGTGCTGTAACACACCTTCCAGTGCTGTAACACGACTTCGTGCTGTAACATGACTTCCAGTGCTGTAACACACCTTCCAGTGCTGTAACACGTCTTCCAGTGCTGTAACACGTCTTCCAGTGCTGTAACACGTCTTCCAGTGCTGTAACACGACTTCGTGCTGTAACATGACTTCCAGTGCTGTAACACACCTTCCAGTGCTGTAACACGACTTCGTGCTGTAACATGACTTCCAGTGCTGTAACACACCTTCCAGTGCTGTAACACGTCTTCCAGTGCTGTAACACGTCTTCCAGTGCTGTAACACGTCTTCCAGTGCTGTAACACGTCTTCCAGTGCTGTAACACGTCTTCTAGTGCTGTAACACACCTTCCAGTGATGTAACACGACTTCAGTGCTGTAACACGACTTCCAGTGCTGTAATACACCTTCCAGTGCTGTAACACACCTTCCAGTGCTGTAATACGACTTCCAGTGCTGTAACACGTCTTCCAGTGCTGTAACACGTCTTCCAGTGCTGTAACACGCCTCCAAGTGCTGTAACACGACTTCCAGTGCTGTTACACGCCTTCCAGTGCTGTAACACAACTTCCCGTGCTGTAACACGTCTTCCAGTGCTGTAACACGACTTCCAGTGCTGTAACACGTCTTCCAGTGCTGTAACACGTCTTCCAGTGCTGTAACACGCCTCCCAGTGCTGTAACACGACTTCCAGTGCTGTAATACACCTTCCAGTGCTGTAACACACCTTCCAGTGCTGTAACATGACTTCCAGTGCTGTAATACGTCTTCCAGTGCTGTAACACGAGTTCAGTGCTGTAACACGTCTTCCAGTGCTGTAACACGACTTCGTGCTGTAACATGACTTCCAGTGCTGTAATACGTCTTCCAGTGCTGTAACACGACTTCGTGCTGTAACATGACTTCCAGTGCTGTAACACACCTTCCAGTGCTGTAACACGACTTCGTGCTGTAACATGACTTCCAGTGCTGTAACACACCTTCCAGTGCTGTAACACGTCTTCCAGTGCTGTAACACGTCTTCCAGTGCTGTAACACGTCTTCCAGTGCTGTAACACGACTTCGTGCTGTAACATGACTTCCAGTGCTGTAACACACCTTCCAGTGCTGTAACACACCTTCCAGTGCTGTAACACGTCTTCCAGTGCTGTAACACGTCTTCCAGTGCTGTAACACGTCTTCCAGTGCTGTAACACGTCTTCTAGTGCTGTAACACACCTTCCAGTGATGTAACACGACTTCAGTGCTGTAACACGACTTCCAGTGCTGTAATACACCTTCCAGTGCTGTAACACACCTTCCAGTGCTGTAATACGACTTCCAGTGCTGTAACACGTCTTCCAGTGCTGTAACACGTCTTCCAGTGCTGTAACACGTCTTCCAGTGCTGTAACACGCCTCCCAGTGCTGTAACACGACTTCCAGTGCTGTTACACGCCTTCCAGTGCTGTAACACAACTTCCCGTGCTGTAACACGTCTTCCAGTGCTG
This sequence comes from Ascaphus truei, assembly GCF_040206685.1. Lineage (NCBI taxonomy): Eukaryota > Metazoa > Chordata > Amphibia > Anura > Ascaphidae > Ascaphus > Ascaphus truei. The sequence continues at coordinate 399,811,114 of NC_134486.1, forward strand.
TAACACGTCTTCCAGTGCTGTAACACGTCTTCCAGTGCTGTAACACGTCTTCCAGTGCTGTAACACGCCTCCCAGTGCTGTAACACGACTTCCAGTGCTGTAACACGCCTTCCAGTGCTGTAACACGCCTTCCAGTGCTGTAACACGTCTTCCAGTGCTGTAACACGACTTCGTGCTGTAACATGACTTCCAGTGCTGTAACACACCTTCCAGTGCTGTAACACGACTTCGTGCTGTAACATGACTTCCAGTGCTGTAACACACCTTCCAGTGCTGTAACACGTCTTCCAGTGCTGTAACACGTCTTCCAGTGCTGTAACACGTCTTCCAGTGCTGTAACACGTCTTCCAGTGCTGTAACACGTCTTCTAGTGCTGTAACACACCTTCCAGTGATGTAACACGACTTCAGTGCTGTAACACGACTTCCAGTGCTGTAATACACCTTCCAGTGCTGTAACACACCTTCCAGTGCTGTAATACGACTTCCAGTGCTGTAACACGTCTTCCAGTGCTGTAACACGTCTTCCAGTGCTGTAACACGCCTCCCAGTGCTGTAACACGACTTCCAGTGCTGTTACACGCCTTCCAGTGCTGTAACACAACTTCCCGTGCTGTAACACGTCTTCCAGTGCTGTAACACGACTTCCAGTGCTGTAACACGTCTTCCAGTGCTGTAACACGTCTTCCAGTGCTGTAACACGCCTCCCAGTGCTGTAACACGACTTCCAGTGCTGTAATACACCTTCCAGTGCTGTAACACACCTTCCAGTGCTGTAACATGACTTCCAGTGCTGTAATACGTCTTCCAGTGCTGTAACACGAGTTCAGTGCTGTAACACGTCTTCCAGTGCTGTAACACGACTTCGTGCTGTAACATGACTTCCAGTGCTGTAATACGTCTTCCAGTGCTGTAACACGACTTCGTGCTGTAACATGACTTCCAGTGCTGTAACACACCTTCCAGTGCTGTAACACGACTTCGTGCTGTAACATGACTTCCAGTGCTGTAACACACCTTCCAGTGCTGTAACACGTCTTCCAGTGCTGTAACACGTCTTCCAGTGCTGTAACACGTCTTCCAGTGCTGTAACACGACTTCGTGCTGTAACATGACTTCCAGTGCTGTAACACACCTTCCAGTGCTGTAACACGACTTCGTGCTGTAACATGACTTCCAGTGCTGTAACACACCTTCCAGTGCTGTAACACGTCTTCCAGTGCTGTAACACGTCTTCCAGTGCTGTAACACGTCTTCCAGTGCTGTAACACGTCTTCCAGTGCTGTAACACGTCTTCTAGTGCTGTAACACACCTTCCAGTGATGTAACACGACTTCAGTGCTGTAACACGACTTCCAGTGCTGTAATACACCTTCCAGTGCTGTAACACACCTTCCAGTGCTGTAATACGACTTCCAGTGCTGTAACACGTCTTCCAGTGCTGTAACACGTCTTCCAGTGCTGTAACACGTCTTCCAGTGCTGTAACACGCCTCCCAGTGCTGTAACACGACTTCCAGTGCTGTTACACGCCTTCCAGTGCTGTAACACAACTTCCCGTGCTGTAACACGTCTTCCAGTGCTGTAACACGTCTTCCAGTGCTGTAACACGTCTTCCAGTGCTGTAACACGTCTTCCAGTGCTGTAACACGCCTCCCAGTGCTGTAACACGACTTCCAGTGCTGTAACACGCCTTCCAGTGCTGTAACACGCCTTCCAGTGCTGTAACACGCCTCCCAGTGCTGTAACACGACTTTCAGTGATGTAACGTCTTCCAGTGCTGTAACACGTCTTCCAGTGCTGTAACACGTCTTCCAGTGCTGTAACACGTCTTCCAGTGCTGTAACACGCCTCCCAGTGCTGTAACACGACTTCCAGTGCTGTAACACGTCTTCCAGTGCTGTAACACGTCTTCCAGTGCTGTAACACGCCTCCCAGTGCTGTAACACGACTTCCAGTGCTGTAACATGCCTTCCAGTGCTGTAACACGCCTTCCAGTGCTGTAACACGCCTTCCAGTGCTGTAACACGCCTCCCAGTGCTGTAACACGACTTTCAGTGATGTAACGTCTTCCAGTGCTGTAACACAAAGTTGTACTTAGCTAGTTTGTAGCCTCTAGAGCAGGCCTGCACAACTCCAGTCCTCGAGGGCCGCAAACAGGCCAGGTTTTCAGGATATCCCTACTTCAGCACAGCTGGCTCAATTAGAGGCTCACATAGAGGCTACAAACTAGCTAAGAACAACTTTGTTACCTTACAGAATGTTTTGTTGCCAGCTATCGGCAACATTATAAATGCTTCTACATCGCCTCCACTAGAGATAGGTATTCCAGAATAAAATTTGACAGCGATGTTGAAGCTGTGCTGTTGTTTAGCAAACAGCGTGTATATATGGCAGGTTAACTGTACAGGGACCCCCCAGCTTTAGCTGTGCAACAACACCTCTGTGATAATATTCACTATCAACATCAATACTGTGATTTAACAGGATGTTGTCTCTTAAAGTTATGGGTAAATTAGATGTTGTAAAGTATTTTGTTGCCCTTTGAATTGTGTAATTTGACTATGAGAGTAGCAGTGGCATCTAGATGTGTTCTATTTGTTATGAGACTTCATTACCTATATCTGTGGATATAATTTCACATCTGAATCAATTTGCAAGAGCAAGCAGGAGGATATATTGTCAACAGGCATACTTGTATATATATATATATATATATCCAACAGTTATGAAGTACTAATGACTATTGTTATCATTCATGGCAGTAGTAATCAGTAAATACAGCACCACGTGTCAGTTTTTATTAGATATTTTTATTTCTTCACATTTCATCACGGTTGTTCACTGTATATATTCACTTAAAAATTAAACAATATTAGTGTGGTGTGCACCACAAATGTACCTTCTGTGAATGATCTTGTGACTCACAATTTTCATTCAATTGTTAAAACTATTATCTTATGGTACATAGGTAGCACCCATTTGTGTCAAAATTACGATACATGTAAATAATAATAAAATGAGAAATTTATCTATAATAATTGGGTGAGCGGTGTGCTCTGTCTTCTGTTCTTTAATTCACCTGGAATGATTGGAAGAATAACGTGAATACGGTCGCTGCTTGCATGCTTATTAGCAATGAGAGCGCTCGTAGGATGCATGACATTCTCATTACTGATAGACGCGGGCTGTGTTTGTCCTGCGCAGGAAAAACAGCTGTGAATCCAGGCTCTGCTGCAGGTAAGACGAGGGAGGTCGGACTCCGGGAGGCCCCCATAATCAGGTGGGGAATTATCGCTGGCAGCAGCACATACACTCACTACACATTCAGAACGTTGCAAGTTTACAATAGAGATGTAGCATGAATTATGGCACCGGGGTAAGCAGTGTGACCATGGCTACCCCGGTGATGTAGAATTATTGCTGTGGGGAGTCTATTCTGGACGCGTGGACTTCCCACAGCAATGTCCGGCACCACTATCTCCGGAGCTACAGCTTTAAGCTTTTCAAGCCCCGGCTCCAGAGTCAGTAAGTCCTGCTACAGCTGTATTTGAAGCTGCCTAATACTTAGGTCTGAAGGCTGTGTCAAGGTCTTACTGCAGGGGTTCTCAACTCCAGTCCCCAAGCCCCCCAACAGGTTAGGGTTTAAGAAAATCCCAGATTCAGCACAGATGGCTCAATCAGTGCTCGAGCCACCTGTGCTGAAGCCGCGATATCCTTAAAACCTGCATAGTTGGAGGGAGCGGAGGGGGGCTGTAGGATTGGAGTTGAGAACCCTTGCTCTATGAAGATCAGCTGTGGGTTGCAAAATGGGGCAAAAGGCATGTGTGACTTTGGTGAACAACGAAACGAAACAATCCAGAGCAGCAATGAGTCCGACAGCTTCAAAAATCAAATGGCGCCCAAGTGAGTGTAAAATCACAAAACGGCTTTATTAGGACGTACAGTACAAAGGACAGCAATCTCCAATAAACCCTCCCACGTGTTTCACGCCTAAGCGGCGCCAGCTCCTTGAGATAGTGACGCTTATGCGTGAAACGCGTGGGAGGTTTTCTTGGAGATTGCCGTCCTTTCTATGTCCTAATAAAGCCGTTTTGTGATTTTCCCCCTCGCCTGTGCGCCATCCGATTTTTTGAAGCTGTCGGTCTAGTTGCTGCTCCTGATTTTTTCATTTCGTTGTTTACTCCAGCCTTGCAGTCCAAGAAGCACATGATCGAGGGGGTTGCGGGAGATTCCCGTTGCCGTCATCAGCGAGACGCCGCACACATTGCCACCGCGGCCATTACCGGCATTACTGATTCGGAGGTTCAAACTAGGAGGTAAGACGACTTCCTCCAGGACCTGACCTATGATCTCCGGACTACAGATACCCGCACGACAAGCAAGTATACAATTTAAGACCTTTTGCCAGCTCACTCCTGATCGCACGACAGTTACACACTTGTAACTTTGCCTTAGGTTACAGCTCACACTAGCTCTGCGCTGCAAGTGAACAGCAATCTTTAAATGAAACTCCTAGTACGTGGCCGACGCATTTCCATGTTCATTCTTTCCATTATGTCACTTTACTAAATGTTTACCAAAACTGCACATAATGGGTGTTCTGCAAAGAAAGGCGATCAGAAACCACAAGTGTGGCTTACAGGCATGTTATGTTTTCTCCCACATTGTATTTTCATCCCACAGTCGCTGCTACCAACCATTGTGGCCAAGCACTGCCATCTACTGCACGTAGTCCCTCACCTGCTGTCTCTGCAATTACCCAAACAAACCACTTTAGAGAGTAAGCTCTCCTGAGCAGGGATTATTTTTCCTGTTGTCTGATTCTGTTTCTCTTTTGTAAAGCAATGAATATGCTGTGGGTGCTATATAAATAAGGATACATACAGTAGAGCTTCATTGTGAGCATGTTATTCCTAGGAATTACAGAGCATTGTGTTTTTAAAGCCCCTTTTATTCTATTTTTGTTGCAGATTGTTATTGCATTGTTTTATTGCTTCACTATCCTGTGCTTCATTTTGTAATTCACCAATGCTTTTCTGTTTTAGAGAAATAATTATGTAAACTTGCTCTGATTGTCTCCTAATTGGCTACCATTGTGTACTCTCTGAAAGTTCATTTATAACTCAGGCCCTGATCACTGCAAACTTATCCCCTCCGCTGCTAACAGGAGCAGTATAGAGTGTAAGATGTGTGTAAAGTTTTAGCTGGGCTGTTTGGAGTTACGTTTTTTGGGATCACATTGAAACATTACGACCTGGGAAGCAGACACTATAAATTGTACAGAATATGTTAGCAACTGAGTGATGATATTATCATTTTATTTATGAAGCACCAACATATTTCCCAGCACAATACAATTGGGGTGGGAAGACTATACCAACACCATTACAAACACAACCACATAGGGTACAGTAGGTAGGAAGGACCTGTTCCACGTTGCTTCGGAAAGCTACCTGCACCTTTTAGTATGCACTAGTTCACTGGTGCTCAACTCTACTCCTCAAGACCCCCCAACAGGTCAGGTTTGAATGATATCCCCGCTTCAGTACAAGTGGCTCAGTGAAAGACTGAGCCACCTGTGCTGAAGCTGGGATATCCTTAAAACCTGACCTGTTCGGGGGGTCTTGAAGACTGGAGTTCAGCACTGTACAATTGGATTTACCAGTGCAGATAGCACAAGCTGTGCTGGTCTCAACTTGCACTGCAATAATGAAAGGAAATGTTCAAATGTAGGGATATGGGAGACGCACCATGATTTGGGACTTGCCAATAGGTGCAACACCCGGCTAAGATAAAGCCAAACATGGTGGGCATAATACTCCAATGTAGAAAAGTTGCATTTGGTGGCAGCACATGTTTGGAACCGCTTGCAAACTTAAACGCGTAGCTCCGTGGTAAGTACTTGCCGGATCTACGGGATAGTAAACATTCAGTCATTTGCTAGTAGCTATAGTAAACCCAGTATATACTCAATATATTGAATTCTGGTCCGAATTTCAAAAGCAGCAACCTAGCTCGCAAAATCCTCCCATCCAGACTACCAAATCAAAATGGACTTCACGGAAACCACGGCTGTCAGATACTGCGTTAAAAGCTCAAACTTTGCCAAGCTGAGTAATTCCCATTTATATGACCAGGACATCACCTGAAGAAAGATCCAGATTGGACCTGAAACGTTGTCTCGGCCTCTGCTGTTGGAAGTAGTGCAAGCCCGCGTCCATAGTAAGCACGACCGCGAGAGCGTCATCACTTGCGCTGCACACAAAAGCCTGTGAGGCAATGCGCACGGCCAAAGAGTGCCCGTGCCCGACGACGCGACCAATTGTCTCGTGGCGGCCGGGTCACGTGCGAGGTTCAGCCAATGAGGGCGAATCGCTCACGTGATGTCACGGGCACGCCCCCAAACATGGAATTGGAGCTGCTCTTGGTCGCGTCTCCTCCTCCAGACCCCACAGACCACGGATCGCCTGAGCAGCAGGCGCGCGTGATGTCACGCGCTCGGTCGCGCGCGTGCCTACTATGTACAAGCCCTAATACTTTTGCTTGGGGATATCTGTCTACTGCTTTCTACATGTGACTGATGTCGGCTACAGAGACAGTCTTTGCTCCCTAGTTTTTCTATTTCCCCATTGTTTCCTTGAGATTATGACATTGCATTGCCAACTGGCCAACTTGTGTTATTTCGTCCACAGGGAGGTTCCATTGAATATGTAAAGTAGTTTGCGCATGTACTGCTGCGGCCAGCTTCAACCTAACAAATGCCCGTAATTCTCCCGTCATTTTCCCGTAATTGGCCACGCGCCAGCCGCGAGCGCATCTTCCCCTCCCCTCTGCCGCCTCTGCTTCGCGCAGCGCTTCCCCTTACCCCACTTACCTTTCACCCTTCGGGGATGCCGGGGGAACTCAGGGAAGCCGGGGGAACACTTGGGGATACCAGGGGAACTCGGGGATGCCTGCCACGTGTGACCGGCGCCACGGTGACGCGCGGCAAGCGCCAGAAACCAGCCGCGTCTGCCCGAACATTGTCCTCACATTGCGGTGGCGGCCGCTAAAGACTCAGCTCGGCCGCCACTGTACCTACCCACAATTCACCTCTGCAGCTTACACATTTTTTTTTTTAATTCTTTATTTATTGTCAACATTTTTATAACAGTGACCATAATACACAATATGATACACTACAAAACCAAACATCACAATACAACATACAAATTATAATAATCATAGATATAGTTTGTTAAACAATAAATACAATCACAATACAAAAACAAAACAAAATTCACTTAAAATAAAATCTGATAATAAGTCAACTCCATATTTAGTAAACCCGTTTATCCATATTATTCTCATTTTGGCAGATAATTCCTCTCTCGCCTTACAGTATTCTATTACCAGTGAACTCAGACCCCGGCTGCCAGAGAAACTCATATTTTAACCTTGTGTCAGTTGTTATATATGAGAGCTGTTCCATTCTCATAACCTTCCATACCCTCGACTCCCATTGTCTCATTGTGGGCGCCTCCAGTTTTTTCCAGTTGGCAGCTACAGTACATCTTGTTGCATTCAGCATATGTATTAATAGGGATTTCCTAATTCTATGCCCTTTGACACCCTCTCTGTTTAGCAATAAAATACTCGAGTCTTTCGGGATTCTAATCTTGGTTATATTAAAAATCTGCTCCACTATCCTACCCCAGAAACACTTTATTTTCTTACACTTCCACCAAATATGAAGCATTGTACCCACCTCCCCACACTCTCTCCAGCACTTGTCAGACGTTCCTGGGTAGCATTCGTTCAATTTTTGTGGCGCATAGTACCACCTGTACATTATCTTATCAATATATTCGTCGATATCGAGGAGGTGCTTGCATTACTCCACATTTGTGTCCATTCTAGTGCAGAGTATTCCTTACCCAGTTTCTTTTCCCAGGCTAATACAAATCCGGGCTTAGGTTCAGCTTTGATTTCCAATATTGTTTTATAGATATACGATATATTATGTCCTCTTGCACCCAGCAATACCAACACCGCTTCGAAAGGATTCAATCTCCTCAACATATTTTTTTTATTTCTTTTGGTGTTCATACTGTTTAGTGGACAATTTGCGTATATTGCCATCTTTCTCCTTCTTTAAAATCAAATTAGTCCTGAAAATATTTAAAACTTCTGATTTCTCCCATATCCATCAAATCACCTAGTCTTAATAGCCCCACTCGGCTCCACTTTTTAAATATTCTAGAATCCAACCCTGGGGGAAAATCGGAGTTCCCACATATTGGAGTGAGAGGGGATGGGAATGTATAAACCCTCTCATCTTTGGATATTTCATCCCATGCACATAGAGCTGCACCGATAGTAGGGTTTTCATAAAGATCTTTAGGCCGATCTATCTTCCTGAGCCAAGAAACCTTATTTGTATCTATATTTTTACAGTAGTTATTTTCAATTTCCACCCACAGTTTATTTTTTGTACAATGATACCATTCAAAAATCTCATCCTACCTCTCCCATCGTACTTTCAGTGTCTCTTCTGCTAGCACCTCCTCCTCCTCTATTGATCTCTCTGTGGGGGTACCCCAGGGCTCTGTCCTGGGACCTCTTCTCTTTTCTCTGTACACACTCTCTCTAGGTGACCTAATAACATCTTTTGGGTTTAAATATCACCTCTATGCTGACGACACACAAATATACTTTTCAACACCCGACCTTACACCTGCTATACAGACCAAAGTTTCTGAATTTCTCTGCTATATCATCCTGGATGGCCCTCCGTCGCCTTAAACTCAACATGGCTAAAACAGAGCTCCTCATACTTCCTCCCAAACCTGGCCCTACTACCTCCTTCCACATTACTGTTGGAACTACGATCATTCACCCAGTAGCCCAAGCACGCTGCCTAGGGGTCACACTCGACTCCTCTCTCACATTCGCGCCTCACATTCAAAACATTTCTAAAACTTGTCACTTTTTCCTCCGCAATATAACAAAGATACGCCCTTTCCTCTGTTGCTCGACTGCTAAAACTCTGACTCAGGCCCTCATTCTCTCCCGTCTTGATTACTGTAACCTCTTGCTGTCCGGCCTTCCTGCCTCTCGCCTGTCTCCCCTACAATCTATCCTAAATGCTGCTGCCAGAATCACTCTACTCTTTCCTAGATCTGTCTCAGCATCTCTCCTCCTGAAATCCCTCTCCTGGCTTCCAATCAAATCCCACATCTCACACTCCATTCTTCTCCTCACTTTTAAAGCTTTACACTCTTCTGCCCCTCCTTACATCTCAGCCCTAATTTCTCGCTATGCACCATCCCGACTCTTGCGTTCTGCTCAAGGATGTCTTCTTTCTACCCCCTTTTTATCTAAAGCCCTCTCCCGCCTTAAATCTTTTTCACTGACTGCCCCACACCTCTGGAATGCCCTTCCCCTCAGTACCCGACTAGCACCCTTTCTATCCACCTTTAAGACCCACCTTAAGACACACTTGTTTAAAGAAGCATACGAATAGCACTGTGAACATTCTGAACACATGATACATAAAGCTTGGCCCCCTGCAGACGCACTTACCAGAACTCCCTCCTACTGTCTCTGTACGTTCTCCCTACCTACCAATTAGATTGTAAGCTCCTCGGGGCAGGGACTCCTCTTCCTTAATGTTATGTTTATGTCTAAAGCACTTATTCCCATGATCTGTTATTTATATTATCTGTTATTTATTCGATTACCACATGTATTACTACTGTGAAGCGCTATGTACATTAATGGCGCTATATAAATAAAGACATACAATACAATACAATACAATACAAAAAGAGTGTTCACCTGTGTAGCAAGATAATACTTATTAATATTCGGCAAACCAAGTCCTCCTTGTGATTTATGTCTTTGCAGTGTTTTAATATTAATCCTTGGCTTTTTAAATTCCCAAATAAATGTATTAATTTTACTTTGAAGCATGGCAATATATTGCTTGGGGACTTTCACTGGGATAGTCTGGAACAGATACATAAGTCTTGGCAGGATATTCATTTTAATACAGTTAATTCTACCTATCCACGAGATAATATTCTTATTCCATCTTTTTAAATCATCTTCTATTACTTTAGCTAATGGGGTGTGTAGGAGGACGTGCGCAGAGGTATGCAAGGGAGACTTGATACGGTGAAATTAAATAAGGCTTTTATTGCGCCTGTTTTCTTAACATCAGAAAATCATCCAAACAAGGGGTAAACAAAGCTTCTGTTCACTTGGGAGTATTTCTAGTGAAACCTATGCAGTCCACAACTCCCTTTAGATAAGCATGTCTCCTAGCCCCAAACATATATCTTGATATGAGCAGATATACCAAAAGTCTTATAAAGGAAAGTCTTATCTGTTTCTTTTAGTTAGAGGGAAAGTCTTCTCTGTTCCTGGATTGCTGCCTTTTTCCTCAGGTTTTGTCAGCATTCAGGTTTAGAGATGCTTTCCCCTGTGTCTGGCAAGCAGCTCTGCTGTTTCTTCTGGCAGGGTCAAGACATCTGTCCCCATGGTCAGTCTCAAAACTTGTGAGACTCAGGAACAATCTCCCTTCCTGTCTCAAAAGACAGGCTTTTTTTAAGAAGCTAATCAGGCAGGTGGTGTTGGATAATTGACTACCAGCAGTTAACCACCACACTGCTGGATTAGAGGCACTTTCCTGAACAGGGATAACTCCCCTGTTACAGGGTGTAATTAGTCTGGAACAGCTCTTCTACTCTTGACGTTATATTTGTACCCAAATATTTTATACTTCTATTCTTCCATTCAAAAGGGAAATTTTCTTTTACCTGGGCTGCCAACTCTGTTGACAGATTTATATTGAGAGCCTCTGTTTTTGTTAAATTAATTTAAAAATTAGATGCTAAACTATATCTACCTAGAACACTCATTATATTTGGTAATGAGACCAGCGGGATAGTTATTATCAGTAGGATATCATCTGCGTATAATGCGATCTTATGTTCTTTCTCACCTATTTGAACTCCTGTAATATCTGGGTGATTCCTTATTGATTCTGCTAGCGGCTCCATTATTAGAGCAAAAATCAATGGGGACAACGGACACCCCTGTCTCGTACCATTAAGTATATTAAATGAGTTCGAGATCTGTCCATTTACCTTGACCTTTGCCGATGGGTTACTATATAGTGCCTTTACATACTGTTTAAACATATCACCCGTTCCTACACTGGCGACACACTTTATTCGAGCTTGGCTAGTCCCACGAATTCGGGTATACCCGGGTGTATTGAGGTTTGTGACTGTTTTCTGCCCGAGTGCATTGAGGTATTTTCCATGCAGGGATTTAAGCATTTTATTCCCGCTGGCTGCAATACTGCACAGTATATATATATATTCTGCATTACAATTCATGAATTTATGCCATCTGGTAGACACGCGAAGCATTGCAGCCTATTAAATCCTTATCATTATCATTTAACAGATTAGCCGCCCGTCAGCCAGGCATGAACCCAGGCTGGGAAGGCAAACGCAACGGGGCTTGTCAGAGGTGAGGAGCGGCGCATTCCAGGTATCTGCCAGGTACATACTGGGTATTTGCTCGAATAAAGTGTGTCGGTGCAGTATACGCTCCAGCATTTTAAACATAAAATTCCACTGCACTCTATCAAAAGCCTTTTCAGCATCTATGGACAGTGTCATAGTTGGAGTCTGTGTTTTATTGGCCTGGTTCAGTATATTTATAATTCGCCTAGTGTTATCTTTGGCTTCTCTTTTTGGTATAAGTCTGGTTTGATCCCTCTTTATCAGTTCCGGTAGATATTCGTTAAGTCTATTTGCTAATATTTTGGCGAGGATTTTGACATCTATATTTATAAGCGATATTGGACGACAGCTTGCACAATTTAGTTTGTCCTTGCCTGGATTAGGGATAACTGTTATATGAGCTTCTGATATATACTGGGATAGATTACCCGTGTCTCTCAGTGTGTTAAACATACTTTGAATATATACTATCAAGGAGTTGGCAAAGGTCTTATAATAAGTATGCGGCAAACTATCAGGTCCCGGGCTTTTCCCATCAGGTCCCGGGCTTTTCCCATCAGGTCCCGGGCTTTTCCCATCAGGTCCCGGGCTTTTCCCATTAGGCAGATCTTTTATTACCTTTTCTATCTCCTCCCACGTTATAATTGCATCTAAGTTAGCTCTCGCCTCAGGTGTGATTGTTTTAGTTTGAATATCCTTCATAAATATTTCTATATCTTCCTCTGTATGCTCCCTTTTCCTTTTCTGTACAGCCTCTATATAACTTTTCGTAAAATAGCCTGAACTCCTCTTTAATAACTTTTGGGTCCTGTGACACTCTTCCGTCCTGTTTCCGAATTTTACTGATCTTAAATTGGCTCTGTTTCTGTTTTAGCTGATTGGCCAGCAATCTATCCATTTTATTACCTTTCTCATAATATTTATGTTTAAGCCATATCAGTGACTTTTCTATTTTTTGGGTTGTTAACAAATTAAATTTTCCTCTGGCTGTTATTAGTTCTGCTAGTATCTCCTTATCGGCTGTCCTCTTATGTTTTATTTCTAAATCTTGGATTAGTTTACTTATTTCTATCATTTCTTTTTCTCTTATTCTTTTCCTAAAAGAGCCTTGTTGAATAAATACTCCTCTTATCACACTTTTATGAGCCTCCCACAATATTGCCGGAGACATATTTCCTACATTGTTTTCTGCAAAATAATTTTTAAGAGCATCCTCAATTATTAACTAGTATTACGTTACTATTTTTCAGTAGCGATTCATTCAGTCTCCATGACCACTCACCTTTCTGTATAATTCCTACCTCTAAATCAATTTCTAAGATTACTGCTGCGTGATCTAACCATGTGATATCTACTAAATATTTCTGAAAGCACTGTATGTCTGCGTCCCTAGCGGCAATCTCATTGGTCCCTTGGCCTGCCCGCCCCCGCACCTCTCATTGGCCTGAGGCAGAGTGACGGGCAAAAAAACACACACACACACACACACACACACACACACACACACACACACACACACACACACACACACACCCTCACACACACACACACCCCCTCTCACACACACACACACACACACATACACACACCCCTCACACACACACACACCCTCACTCTCCCCCGTCAGTTGGACCACAGCTCACCTTCCACACACACCCCCCCCCCCCTCCTCTCCCGGTGCCCCTCACTCTCTCCCCCCACCTTACCCAAATCCCCACGCTCCGCAACATCCCCAGCCGCACCATCACCCTCACCGTGCGCCGCGGCCCTCCTGCTCAGCAGCAAACTCCAGGCTCCTCCCCCCTCATGACCCAAAGTCACCCACCCACCGACCCAAAGTCAAACCGACCCAAAGTCACCCACCTAGTCACCGACCCAAAGTCACCCACTCAGTCACCAACCCACCCACCCACTCAGTCAAGTGTCACCCACCCACACAGTCACCCACACACTCAGTCAACTCACTCACCCACCTAGCTGTCAAGGGGGGGGGGGGAAGCCTAACCCTGTCGTACGCCCCCCCCCCAAAATTACATCCCGGGCAACGCCGGGTCTCTCAGCTAGTTGCCAATAATAACGTTCCTTCTTTTACTCACATTAATTTAATCTATAAAAAAAATAATCTATCCTGGAGTAGCTATCATGTGGGTGCGAGTAATAGGTTTAGTCCTTCTCTGACGGGTTTAGAACTCTTCAGGCATCGACCAATGCCTGCTGGTCCAACATTTTATTTATAGATTTTGTCTCCCTTTTACTCATTTTTGTATATCCTTTTGAGGTATCTAACACCGGATTTAACGCCACATTAAAATCTCCGCCCAGGTATAGCGCTCCTTCTCTAAATACGTTAATTATTGATAGTACTTTCTCTAAAAAATCTACTTGTCCCACATTGGGAAAATAGGTTGAAAGGAAGAGGCACACAAATTGTAGTGGAATCAAATGATTTCAAATGTATTAATGCATCAGAGCTCTGATGCATTAATACATTTGAAATCATTTGATACCACTACAATTTGTTTGCCTCTTCCTTTCTCCTATTTTGCTATTACTTTGGATCCAGCTTTGGGACGCCAGGATCAACGGAAGGTGAGCACCAAATGTAAACTCCTTGAGAAATTACTTCTTTAAAACAGTGGTGTGCCACCTATCATCTCTTTTGTATTGCTGTCCCACATTGGGGACGTATATATTTGCCAAGGTGACCTTCTTCCCTTTTATCTTCCCTTTAATCATAATATATCTACCTTCTAAATCCTTCTTAGTGGTGATATCTTGCAACTCAAGATTTTTGCCAAGTAAAATTCCCACCCCATTTTTCTTATCTCTTGATGAGCTATAGAAGTTTTGTACAATATATTTATTGATCATTCTTGGTTCTTTATCTCTCTTAAAATGTGTCTCCTGCATGAACATTACATCACTTTTCATCTTTTTTATTTCTTCAAGAGCCTGTCTCCTTTTCACAGGTGAGTTTAGTCCCTTCACATTCAGGGTACCTATCATATATGTCATATTTGTTGTGGTGTTTGGGTTCGTGGTTGATGGATATTAACCGACCTTAATGTATCTCTTACTGCAATCTCAGTCTTCCTTATTGTCATCTTTTCTTTGGACATCACCTGCCAATTGGGACTTTGGGTGCTTTCTATCTGAATTATTTGACTTATAGAAAAAATACAAACAAAAACACATAAAAATACACTCAAAAATAAAAATGTAACCAAAAATTGGGATCCATTTCTAGATCCCCCATTTCCTGAGACCTTCCGTCCAACTCTCACGAAATGGGTGCCTCTGTTACTCCAATCCCTAGTAAACAGAGCCACACGTCCACATCCCCTCACCAATCGTGATGTGGAAGCGTAAAGAGGGGGAGACGAGTGTGTACAGGCCCGAATGGTCCAGCCTAACCCTGGCCCAGCATCACAGAGGGGGGGGGGGCAGGGTGGAGGAGGAGGGGGGAAAGGGAGGGAGGGGGGGGAAGGGGGAAGGGAGGAAAAGGGGGCAAATGCCACTCATCAATAGTTTCTTAGCCCTTTCTTATATATATACATAGTATTTTGCCTTAATTTCACACTTAATAGCAAAACAACATTTTACCCTTGATTTATTTACTACAATACGCCTGTTATAGCTTCACAGTACGTCTATAGATCTCTTTATAAACCAATCTAACAAAAAACAAACAACCTTCCCTTAAACCTAACTTTTACTCAGGCTTATTCCCAATAAAAGTAACTTCTTTTTTTTTTCCCTTATTTTTTTTTCATCTTTCTTAATACCCTTTCAACTGTCACATAATCAGATCTCTGTTCTGACAGAAAAAAAAACAAAAAGATATATAGTCAATAATCTCAGTTATTTACTCTTCTTCACTCGTTGGCGTCTTTTTCTTCCTGCGGTGTTCTTCTGTCGGCCACTGCTATCGCTGGCTTTTCTATTCGTTTTGCTGACCACTTCCCGCCACTGTTGCCCCCTCCACTCTGGGTAGGGCCAAGGTGTTCCTGAAGTCGCGGAGTCCTGCGGTCTTTCACTTTCTTTGGGACCTAGAATGTTGAGTCTTTCAAAAACAATAAGTGGGATTTTCTCCGTATCTGAGCACGGTAGCTTTCCCTTGTTGTATCACAATCAGTTTAGTAGGGAATCCCCATTTATATCTCACATTGGCTTTTTGCAGACACACAGTGACTTCCCTCATTTCTCTGTGGTGCTGTAGGGTTAACGTGGAGAGGTCGTTATACAGCTGGATCTGAGCCCCTTCGTTGTCAATATTATTAATACTTCTGGCCTTCTGCATAATTAGTTATTTTTCCAGGACGTTTTGCATCTTAACAACAACAATGTCTCTCGGGGGATCTGATGGTCTAGGTCTGGATCTCAGCGCTCTGTGCGCCCTGTCCATCTTCCAGGTCCGCTCCTGTGTTTCGTCCGCCATGTGAGAGAATAGTTTTTGTAGATATAGGACTAATTCTTGGTATTCCACCGTTTCAGGTATACCCCTGATCCTTATATTAGAGTGTCTCCCTCTATTATCCAAATCTTCTATATGCAGGAGCATGTTTTGTATAGTCTCGTCCTGTTCTTGCACTTTGTGAGTTACATGATCCTGCACTGCTGTGACCGTTCCTGCTACCTTCTCTAGGTCATCCACCCTGTCCCCCAGAGTAACAACATCCTTTTTGATCTTAGATAGTTCGGTTTGAAACATTAATGTTAAATCTGTTAACAGTTTTTGTATGTCATCTTTGGTCGCTAGATTAGTCAGATCAGCCTTTGTAGCATATTCTATTTTTCCCTCAGCCATTAGAGAGTCTTTTTCCTTACCCTGCCCAGGCGAGCCTTGCGGGGAGTGAGATGGTGTTTGCGAGTCCGCTGCGCCTGTGTGCTTTGGCGTTACTTCCGATCGTCGGAACTTCTGAAGGATGTTTTCAGCTGCTGTGGGTTTTTTTCTTGCAGCGTTTGGGCAGTTTTAGTGAGTGTTGTTAGTATGTGGCCCCCTGCGGTCACTGTACCTCATCTGGGCGGCCGTCCCATCCGATGCCTGCCACATCTCCCTCATTCACTCCTGTGGGCAGCAGCCATCTTGGGTCCTGGGACTGGGAGACACGGGCCAGCCGGCCTGCCAGGGCTCGCATCCACAGTCTTGTGACTGTGCTCCAGCCAGGAAGGGGGGGGGGCAGTTGTTGCTCTCCCCACTACCCAGCAGAGTATCTGCTCTGCTGCCCCAGGAGAGGTGGGGGCTCCGGATCCCCAGAGCTCCGGTGGGGAGGAGGGGGGGGGAGAAGGAGGGGGGTCACACCAGCCGCCTCCCGAGCACCCACCGCTGATTCCTCACCTCCTGGGCGGCTTATCTGGTGCTTTGGGCTGTCGGGCTGTTCTAGCTGCCGCCTCCCCTCTCAGAAACTCTCCTCGAGGAGAGCGGGCGCCATCTTGGATCCACCGTGGACGGCGGTGAGCCCGAGCGCTTCCCTTCCCTGCCGGGGCTGTCGCCGCCGTTCGTTGGTGGAAGCGGGTGTCGGGTAAGTGATGGGGGGGTCCCCGTATGGTTGGGGCTATTTTGGGGCACTTCTGCGGGTCTCGCAGCCACTTTCCCCGCGGTCCTGCACAGAGCTCTGAAGTCGTGCGACCGCTCTGTTCTGCTGCTGGACGCCCCCCAGCTTACACATTTTTAAGACGACTGTAATACAGCTTCTGGAATTTGATAGTAACAGGTGCATTTTTTTA
Source organism: Ascaphus truei (assembly GCF_040206685.1). Taxonomy (NCBI): domain Eukaryota; kingdom Metazoa; phylum Chordata; class Amphibia; order Anura; family Ascaphidae; genus Ascaphus; species Ascaphus truei. Next base: position 399,828,361 of record NC_134486.1, read on the forward strand.
AATCATGTATTTTTAATGAATAACTTAGCCCCAAACATTGCCATACTGTATGTACCTGGTGTGTAGACTGCACCTATGAGGGGAATGGGAATAAATAGAAACATACACAATGCAGATATTTTATTGATACTTATCAATTTATGTTTCCATGACACCATTGTTTTACCTTTTTACTGTGCCTTAGGTGATTACTTCTCTGGTTAGGGAGTATGAGTCAACATTGCAAAACGTGTTACACAGCTTCCTGTACTTGTGTATTCCCCCCACCATCATAGATACAAATAGCAGATCGCTTGGTTTGCCCGTATCTTGTTCATTTTAAGGTAAAATAATATGGAACAGAAAATAATTCACTTTAAAGGTTAAGGAAAGTAGCAGAGCAGCAGCGAGGCTTCAACTTGAATGAAAACTACAGCTTGCTTTCTACCATCCATTTTGCCTTTTATTATCTGTTGGGAAACCTCAGACCCCACGAGATCCCTGACTTTCTTTCATTATTAGAATACCTTTGTGTCAATCCCCAAAGCAGTTTACAACTCCATTAGTGTATTAGCCCACACCACCTCTGTGGTGGTGGTGACGAGGTCTTTTCCCTGTCTACAGGGTTGACAGATAAAGCCTGTCTCTAGCTGTTGAGTCCAGCGGGAAACGAGTTAATTTCAGCATGAAAAAACCACCAGGCAATTAACCAGCTTCCATCTGGCTCATTAACAGAGTTTAAAGGCCTGCTTGACAGCAGGTCTTGAGATCTTTAGACCAAGGAGACAACCTGAATGCTGGAGAGATCATGCAGGAACTTCTTCTCTCTGACCCAAGAAGATACTAGACCCTGGACAGCTGTGGAGAGAAACCTGCACTAGGACTCTATCCCTTCCCTGCCCCTCCCCCCCCCCCCCACACTCCTTGCCAGACTAGAGGAAGCCGGGGCCCAAAGGTACCTGACCACCTTGAACTGTTTCTGTGTTGGTTTCCATTAAACCCTGTTTTTGCTGGACACAAGCTGCTGTTTACGTTAAAGGTTTGGCTAATAAAGAGCCTATATTTTCCCCCTGAAACGCGTCTCCCTGTTTTAACCTCTGCACACATCTTCAGGTGCCTATCAAGTAAATCCACCACCCTTTCCGTGGAGCACTTCCCCTAACCCAGCCACCCTCCAGTTTCTCCCTGTATATGAATGACAAAATGTTGCACTTCCTGAATGTTGAATCTGCAGGTGGCTATGTATACAGTCTACTACACCCAAAAATAGGTACTCATCTGGATGTCTAGTCTGTGGTCAGCAGGTCCCTATCCAAGGTGCTGTATGACTCGAGAATAGAACTGGCCAACATGGTGTTCCTAACACTAATGTGAACAAAATCAGCCATACACGTTTGCTTCTCTCTCCTAGATGTTTTACTTCCAACAGCTTCAATGCAAGCTGTTCAGCGTGACATTCTCTGTATTTCTGATTTTTTTTTTTAACCTGGAAAGCAGATTGGAAGTTAATCCACTCCTACATTGCACCTGTGCTCTCCAGCCAGTGTTACTTTGGTTTGTCTCTTAGCACACAAGGTGAAAAAAAAACATTTTTACAAACATACACTGGCGACACACTTTATTCGAGCTCGGCTAGTCCCACGAATTCGGGTATACCCGGGTGTATTGAGGTTTGTGACTGTTTTCTGCCCGAGTGCATTGGGTTATTTTCCAGGCAGGGATTGAAGCATTTTATTCCCGCTGGCTGCAATACTGCACAGTATATATATATATATATACTGCATTACAATTCATGAATTTATGCCATCTGGTAGACACGCGAAGCATTGCAGCCTATTAAATCCTAATCATTATCATTTAACAGATCAGCCGCCTGTCAGCCAGGCATGAACCCAGGCTGGGAAGGCAAACGCAACGGGGCTTGTCAGAGGTGAGGAGCGGCGCATTCCAGGTATCTGCCAGGTACATACTGGGTATTTGCTCGAATAAAGTGTGTCGGTGCAGTACCAATTGGACTGGCTTCCTTAACTATCTTGTGTAACCCCTCTCCTAAAGGGTTACTAACATGACTGTTGGGTATGCTATGGGTATCCAGATGTCACGCAGAGGTATTTAAGGAGGAGGGTCTATTCTAGAAGGTTAGGTTCCAGGTGGACATGAGGAGAGGAGCCTTGGGGACAGTAGATCTGCAATGTTTATAAAGGAATAGTGTAGACAGGCCCTTTCCCTGTCTACTATGTTGTAGATAGGGACAGTACCCGTAAAGTTAAGATCCCTGAAAGGAATGGAATCCCGAATAAGTAATCAGAAGGAATACGGCCCTCCGCAGTGGGTCTCAGGAAAGATGCCTCCCTGGTGCCGGCGGATCAGTTCTAGCCACGGATCAGCGCTTAGATTCATCAATCTGTATAGAAGGGACAGTTCCCAAAAAGGCTAAATGTATTTGGTAAAGTAAACAAAGACCCACCAGAATTCACGTAGGGGCCGCAAGTAATCGGAAAAATACTAATGTTGGTTCCGAAGTGACATGGGGGTCCGGGTCCCATATTTACTCAGAGCAACTAAGTCCAAGTACCTTCATTGAAGTGTTAAGAGAGGGCATTAATGGAAGAACTTTATTCATGTATGTCTGTTATAAAATACAGTAAACGTTAAAATGTGTATGAGCGGCTCCTGTCTATGGGGACACAAATAAATTAGTGTTGTACTACAAAAGTTCCTGTCGCCCATTGTTCTACAACCTTGCCACCTCATCGCCAAGCCGCCTGAATCCATCCCAAGTCAAAGTAACCCAAGCCGAGTCACCACATACACATCACAACGATATTATGTAACCCAGGCAGGGTGGGTTACACTTGTATCGCTCTTTAAGCAAAAGAAAACATCATTGTTTTCTTTGAAAGTTAAGCAGGTTTGTTTTTTCTGAATGATTAACCCTTTTACTACCAGAGAGGCTGGCCGTGGATTGCTCTGCAATGAGGCCCTGCGGCCATGAACTGGTTAATTAACTATTTCTTCCAGACCCACAACATCATCATCATCATCATCATCATCATCATGAAGCACAATTTCCACTCAGAATACCAAGAAGGCCAATGGAAGAGCGCTATCTGCCTGTAGAAAGGGAGGGCAGATACTGGGAGGAACTAAGGGAAGTGAAACCTCAGCCATGTGTTAAGTTTACAGGTTTACAATTCAATCATGAGGAAACAAAGTTTAAATACATCTAGCGATCTGCTAAAAACAGTAATCTAGAGCCATATTTACAATGCGCTGCTATTCAATAAAATACCTCTCAGCCCCAGAAGACGCCTTACCGCCCATTCACTTAAATAGGCCATATGGGGCTATATTTACTAAACAGTGCTATACCACAAGACACCATTCCGGTGCCAATAGACACCTTCACTTACTGTTAATGGGCTGAAAGATGTCTACAGGCGCCGAAAGGTGTCTCATGGAATAGGACTGCTTAGTAAATATACAGGTAGGCCAAGATGAAGATCTCTACTGGTGCTGGAAGGTGTCTCATTTACTTCCACATGGTCTTTATGGACTTATTCTATATGCGCCGGCCTGATCTGCCAGTTCAGTGGATATAGAATAAGTCCTCATTACAGACAATTATACAAAAAATGCAATGACCCGGCGCTTCAGGCTAACAATACCCCAGTCCAATGATTAGTCCATATAGATATGGAAAGTTCTTTTCAATATTCCAGCTGATGGAGCGATGGTGATCCAATTGCTGGCTGCTGGTTCCGAACTCCTCCTATTATGTAATGGACAAAAAGGAAAAGACCATTGCGCAGCCACAAGAATCCATAAATAACTCCACAACAGATTAAAGTAATGAACTTACAGACTTGCTGTGTTATTGTTCCTTTGAGACAATCTGTGCTTTTAACCTCTTCTCTTCCAGATATCACGAATCCCACGTGTTGTATGTCTATCCTCCAGGTTTTCTGTCTGTTCACAGCATTACCACTTGGTCATTGTTCCCATGTGTTCCCAGAAAGGAAATAACATGAAAGATGATGGTGCAGATTGATAAAAAATTATTACAATAAAAATAAAAAACAGCCAAGGGCTTACTCACATAAACCAGGCTGTGTAAAAACAGCTGACAACGTGCAGTCTGCAGCTTGATACAATCAGGTAGGCAGGCTTCTGGGAGGATGGCGCTATTGTTGTTTGCAAACCCTGAAGTGGCGTCTAACTCTCAGTAGTTACTCTGCGAGATTCGCCCACTCTATTTGCTATAGCTTCCTCTATCTCAGCTTGAGGTGGCCAGCACTGCAGAATGTGCTCTGCTCACCTCTCTGGGTAACTGCCGTCAGCCCGCGCTAAGCCTCGTGATGTTACACTCTGGCATCTCTCCTGATCTCTATGCTCCTGCTTCTGAAGACCGTGTCAGTTCTAGCTCCTCCCTCTCCATACGCGTTTCGTGACGCAATGTGGTCACTTCATCAGTGGATGAGGGGGGAGTTGCTACCTACTGATATATATACCCTGGAAGGTGTATTACTATTACATGTAATTACTAAGCATGGAAATAGTTTTACTCTTCTGCAGTCCACACTTCTAACATATACAGGCATACCCCGCATTAACGTACGCAATGGGACCGGAGCATGTATGTAAAGCAAAAATGTACTTAAAGTGAAGCACTACCTTTTCCCACTTATCGATGCATGTACTGTACTGCAAATCGATATATACGTGCATAACTGATGTAAATAACGCATTTGTAACAGGCTCTATAGTCTCCCTGCTTGAGCACAGCTTCGGTACAGGTAGGAAGCCGATATTGCTGTTCAGGACGTGATGACAGGCGCATGCGTGAGCTGCCGTTTGCCTATTGGGCGATATGTACTTACTCGCGAGTGTACTTAAAGTGAGTGTACTTAAAGCGGGGTATGTCTGTAGCTGTCTCCTTTAGGATTGATTTGTTACATTTGGATATAACTATCATATCTATATCAACCAGACTACTTTTATAAGCCAGACCATGTGACTGGGTAATGCTAAAGACCCCAACAGTAGGATAAATGAATGAATGAATAACCAGATACTTGTAGGGGGGACCCCTAAACATAAACTTGATAGAAGACAGGTACTGGGTTGCAATCCCGGATGGTAAGCTCACTAATAAGTGATGCTGTAGTTAACAATAACACCAGGAAGATTGAGCATAATAACACCCTATAATGTACCAATTGTCTAAATAAAGTCCTGAACAGGAAAACATGTAGCAAGCGATTGACTCACTCTGAGTGCTGCACAGTCCATGCGATCCCAAGGTGAGGGGTCCCCAGGTGTGCTTCCGTCCAAGGGGTAGGCTAGTAGAGAAGGAGAAAAACTGGAAGAGCACTACTGTAGGTATCAAAAAAGTAGAATTGAGGGTGCATATCCCATAAAAAGATTATTTATTGGTCATGGAAAAACAGGGCAATGGAGAGCCCTACCAACGTTTCACGCTTCACAGAGCGCTTTCTCAAAGTACCTTGGGGTACACACCCTCCTTTCTACTTTTTTGATACCTACAGTAGTGATCTTCCAGTTTTTCTCCTTCTCTACTTTTATAAGCCAAAAGGCTCCTAGCCTTCTTAAAATGACCAACCATTACTGCTTTTCAGAGGGGGAAATTGCCTATTATTTTCCCAAAAAAGGAGCTCGTGTGCTTAAAATAAGTGAATTTAAGAGGGATTCAACCTTAGCAGAAACAGGAAAGCTGTAGGTTGGAAAAGAGCCCAGTTACCAAATGCATAAATAATGCAAAAATCAGTCGGAGAATTGTGCAAAATACGTTTAATTATTTAGTGGTGCAGTATCTCGGTACATACAGTAAAAAGCAGACAAACAAACACATCCTTATTTAAATCTACTGTACAAAGGCAAGTTATTTTAATATGCAGCAAACATGCAATAGAAAGGTTTAGACAATGTTATAGTAATGTTTAATTAGACAAATTATATAAGTCTGCCCTTGTGCTTTTTACATTTTTGACATTAAATCACAAATTGTGTCAATGCTGTGATTTCCATCTAACATTATATTACATTTACACTGTTAACACAAAAAAGGATGTGCTTAACAGCGCTAATCCCTATATAGTGCAATAACACAATATATACAGACAATAAGGTAAATAGTTGGATATATGACAATATATGCAACAAAATAGCAGGGCAGCCAGGAAAAAAACTGGTAGAACCAGTACCAGAGGCAAAACAGAAAAACAGATACAGACCAGAACCCACAGTGATAGTATAATGTCCACTGAGTCCAAGATAAAAAGTCCAATCAGATGTGATATACGACAAAAAAAGACTTCTTTCTTTGGCCTGGACTTCCAGAAATGGTCAGAGGTCACGGCGCCTTGGAGGAAGTCGGAATTGCATTGTGTGTTGTATGCACCTCACAGCACACGTGGACTGTGCGGGAGCGGTCTCTATATGTTACGGCGCCATTGCTGAGATCTACAGACAGCTGAGGAAGTGCGTCGCCTTCTCCTGCTGGTTTGGGCATTCGCAAGGGACTCGCTCCATCCAGAAGATTTGCCACTGTTTGGTGTTCAACGCACTTATGTTCCGGTTATGTTGTAAGTAGGATTTGGGGCTTTAACCCCTGATGATCCGCTACAACAGGCTTCTTTGTTTTAATAAATTAGTTTTATGTCATCAGCTTCTGTTTTTCATGTTTCATGTTGTTGTTAGTTAGTATTGTTTTATGTATTTTGTGTTTGCAATACGCACTATGATTTTCTTTCTTGTATTTTTCCGCATGTCACAGACCTACTGTACTTAGAGGAGCCCCATCGTATATCACATCTAATTGGACTTTTTATCTTGGACTCAGTGGACATTATACTATCACTGTGGGCGCTGGTCTGTATCTGTTTTTCACATTTACAGAGTGCCACATTCAAGTATTTGTGTCCTAATTGGTGATTTTATGTTTAAGTAAAGGGACAGCGTGGAGATGCACTTACATAGCACCCTCCTACCGTCTCTGTAAGTCCTTCCTACTTATCAATTAGATTGTAAGCTCTTCAGGGCAGGGACTCCCTTTCCTATTGTTACATTCATGTCTGAAGCCCTTATTCCAATGCTTTACATACCACTGTAATAATGAAGGTAATAATCCCTCCAGTCGTGGTGAGACTGGCAAAATAAATTATCCCTAGAGTAGAAGAAAAAAATAGAACAAAGTTCATTGAACCAGTGCTACCAAGTACTGGGCTAAACAGTACGTACAGTAGATAAAGCTGTAATTAGTTTGATGGAGAGACCCTGTGAGTGTAGAAATGGCAATGAATGAGGGTGATGTGATCTTCTGACTTCAGAGCTCAATAATGGGGAGATGGGTAAACCTTTGTATTGAGGGTAATACAGCCAGTTCCTGCCTATGTGGCACCTGTGGCTGGTTCTCCTTCTATGTCTAGGATACACCTGTGGCAAAAATGGGCGTAATCAGCGCATTAATAAAGGCAGTGTGCTCAGCTGGTTACCCCTATTTCGTATTGGGGATGAAGGGGTTAATTTTACATGCACTGTACATGTCTTATTTTTCCCTCTGTCCCTTGTTGTCCCCATTTGGCAGGATTGTATGAGCTTGCAGTATAGTACACCCCAAGCACACAAATATGAAAAATATAAGTGTGAGATAACGGGAACATGTATTGTCAATAAAGTGTATTTTTGCTACAGGTTTTAAACAGGGACAAGCAGGATGAGGTTTTTTTTTCTCCTGTCATTAAAATGCACACAAGAACCAAATGTTTTGACACCTATGAGCTGGGTCACTTGCCTATGCAAGCTTCAAAGGTAACAGGCATTGTCCATGCCTGTAAGTCTCTCTGGAAGTTGCATATCAAAAGACCCAGAGTCAGGGGGGTGTGAATTGGCCAGATGGATGCTAAATAGGATATCCTGTTGACCATTTGTACTAGCTCGCATCCTGAGTTCCCCCTTCCAGCCTGAGAGGGGCCAGGTAAAGAGGGGAGTGCACCTATGCTAAGCAGCCAAGGTGGCGTTGTCGCACATGCTCTGTGTGAACAGGAAATCCCTAGTGCCCACTCTCCAAACTGTGGGCAAGTAGGTGATTGGGGAATGATTACTTTCCCTTGAGGGGGATTGGGTGGGTATGTTGGAGATAGGCTTCCAAACCCTATATACATCCCACCCAGGCTATTCCCATTGTCTTTCGTTTTTCATTCTTGTGAGTGGAGTTCCAACACTCTTCTCATAGCGGAGAAGAGCAGCAGTACATTCCTGGAACGCAAAGAGTCTTATTACATCGGAACAAAGGACAAAACTCTGCGTTGGGACACTGTGATTGCTGGGGTTATCTGATTAACCCCAACGGACCAGAAAAGACTTTGCACATTCACAGAAGGATTGGGCTGGCAATTTATGCCCTTGCAAAAGGACTACATTTTAAAAGACAATCCTCTGGTGCTTTGCACCTTTCTGGACATTATCCCCTGTTCCTATACCAGTAAGTGTAATTATTAAGTGTATTTTCTGCAGTTGTCGTGTGTTTACCTATCAAGGTAATAAATCTCAGTTTATTTTGCTCAACTTGTTCTGCTCAATTGGGATCCACAAAATATAAATTTATTAATAAGTGCGTCCATCGTGAAAACATCCCCTAGAGCTATAGACAATATATGATCTTCATGCCAATAACATCAATAAGATAATTAGTAGAATTACTCACTGTGTGGTCCCTCCTCCTGTGCGTGCTTCCCGGTAAATAGTACAGTAGAAAAATTCAGGGGTGGAAAAACGGAGCACTGCTGGCAAAAATGGGGGGCTATAGACAGATGTAACTGATTAAAAACTATTTATTAGAACACGGGTGACAACATGGAGGGTGGTGTGTGGAGGTACCCCCACTAACCACTCACCCCACACACCACCTTCATGTTGTCACCCTTGTTCTAATAAATTATTATTTTTAATCAGTTACAGTTTTGTATAGCCCCCGTTTTTGCCAGCAGTGCTCCGTTTTTCAACCCTTGGATTTTTCTACTATCCCTAGAGTAGACATGTGTAAAGTGTCAAAGTTTGCAAAGCCGACACAATGTTACCTATTTTGGATAAATCGCTGCACTTTGCTTAAAAATGTAAAGCATCAAAAGTCAATCTGCAAGGTCCCTTGGCCCTTTATATAGTGTTATTTACTGCCATGTTTGTGAAATGTTACAAAATCCTGGCAAAATATTGGAGTAATTGATTAAATTCTGTGGTAAAATAGCAAAACTGGGAAAATTTGGCTCATTTTTGAGCAATGAGAACTGATGCAAAAATATCAAAATCTGTAGAGAAAACGTGTGGACATTTTGCAAAGCACTTTAAGACTTTCGTGCCACGGTAGATCAGGTCTTTTAACACCATTTATATTTAAGGGATCAGTCACAGGGCAAAACAAGGCAGTGCAATAAAATTAGGTTTATTTTGGATAAGACCTCAGAAACACACAAGAATACAAAATACAAAAATATACACACTTACAGGGTTCTGGGGAATGAGATCTACCTTTCTTAGGTGCAGGGACCTACTTCAAAGGAGTTTCCCCTGTCCGCTTCTCTGCTTCAGGATATCAGAGTGCTGAACACACAACAGCCACTCTGACCTCTATCTCCAGCTGGTCACAGTCCAACTCCACACTCCTTCCCAGAGTGTCTCTCAGAAGGTCTTCACACTCCTTCCCAGAGTGTATCTCAGATGGTCCTCTGAGGGAATCTCCACATTCCTTCCAAGAGTGTCTCTCCCTCTGCTAGTCTCCTGCTCTGATCAGCAGTGTTCCTTATATACCCCTTGAGAAAGGGTAGCCAGCCAAGAGAAACAGTGCCTGGGGCTCAGACCTGGTAACTGATTCTATTAACTAGTGCCCTACCTTTGTTCTGATCATATCTTTCCTATGGAACAGTTCCGCTAAAGGGATTACAGAAACTCCCTCCATAGAAATTATAGGAACAGGCACATAACATAATTTACATTTGCAGGGCTGACATGTTAATTTCATCAACACACAATACCAAGAATCTAATCTGGGAGGAATTGCTAACACCGGCATAAATACAGACATAATGTAATTATGTAAAAGACAGGACTTAGAATTACACACAGCTAGCCCAAATCACACCATAAGACAATGCCGGCTTTCTAAACTGGGGAAGGATTGTCACAGGGAATAAAGAATACATGCTTTGAAATAAATTCTTACAGACATGGGTTCCATTTACACATTCCTTGTTCTTCCCCAGATACTAAAGACATTTGGCTGGATGAAATATTACTAGGACAGCTAGGAGTGATAACATGCTGAGGGGTAGGTCCGGTAACATGCTGAGGGGTAGGTCCGGTAAAATGCTGAGTGGTAGGTCCAGTAACATGCTGAGGGGTAGGTCCGGTAACATGCTGAGGGGTAGGTCTGGTAACACGCTGAGGGGTAGGTCCGGTAACATGTTGAGGGGTAGGTCCGGTAACATGCTGAGGGGTAGGTCCGGTAACATGCTGAGGGGTAGGTCCGGTAACAGGCTGAGGGGTAGGTCCGGTAACATGCTGAGGGGTAGGTCTGGTAACATGCTGAGGGGTAGGTCCGGTAACATGCTGAGGGGTAGGTCCGGTAACATGCTGAGGGGTAGGTCCGGTAACATGCTGAGGGGTAGGTCCGGTAAAATGCTGAAGGGTAGGTCCGGTAACATGCTGAGGGGTAGGTCCGGTAACATGCTGAGGGGTAGGTCCGGTAACATGCTGAGGGGTAGATCCTCAGAAGTCTATTAAATACTTAACAATGCGTTAGTATAACGGACATTAGTGCTAATGATATGCAAAAGAGGTGTTCCCTTCTAACAACGCACATCCACAGAGCGCCGTTATAGTTACCGCAGGGGTTCAATGTTACATTAGTTAGGTCAGAGCTAAATGTGGTGTTACTCACATCCAGACCCTGAAATAGGTCTGTTAAAGGGTCTGGATAAGTGTAATACCATAGTTAGGTATGATTTAACTATCGTATTATTACCAGGTTGTTTCTCTCCCATCTTCTCTTTTACTTTAAACAACTATTCCGGGACCTGAGAGATGTAATGCCATCTTTTGGGTAAAATATGCTTATTGCTATGTTCATGTTATTTGATGTTAATGCAAGGCAGTGCTAACATGACATTTATTTATTTTAAATTTATAAAATGTTTTACCAGGAAGTAATACATTGAGAGTTACCTGTCGTTTTCTAGTACTGTATGTCCTGGGCATAGAGTTATGATGACAAATACATGGTTACAAATACATAGTTACATTGTGAACAGGGTATACATTATATACAAGACATTGCATGTACAGTTAAAGATAATATATGTTATAGGCGTATGTAGCAGTTACAGACCAGATTAAAATGTGAGACAGCTTTACTTTTGAAAGAAGTTAGACTGGTGGTGGCTGTGAGAGTCTCCGGTAGATTGTTCCAGTTTTGGGGTGCACGGTAAGAGAAGGAGGAGCAGCGGATGGATCTGTAGAACCCAATCCACGGATTCAGCAATCCGTTGGCGGATCCTTAAGAATTGCTTAAGATTGCTGAATCCACGGATTGGATTCTGCAAGACTGTCCACGGCTTGTATCCAGCAGCGGTTTATGATGAATCCGCACAGGTTGAAACCGCCCATATCAGTTTGCAAATTTTACCCCGCAAAACGGATTTTGGGCGTAACATCGGCGAAAATCCGGTAAATGGATCTGGGCGGAATCGCCCATCTCTACTTCTGAGTATCTATGTCTATGGCTTGGTACTAGCACATTACTTAATAGAGGGGCAGGGAAATTGCCCTATTTTAAGCAAACTAATGAGCACTAGGTGAATCATCACTTATTGGGCTCACAGACCTCCCCCTTATGCCCCCAACTAATTGATCTCGCTGCCGTCCCCCACAACCCCCCATTCCAACACATCGGGTCTGTGGACACCCTCTGTCCCAACAAATCAGACCCAAGAAGTTGTTCCGATGGTTTCCCAGAATTTTAACCAATCAGAGAGCAGGATTTCAATATTCATTTTCTTTTTAGCCTACAATATAAAATACTTCACTTAGAAAGTGTTTGCACATTTTTGTAAAGTCATTAAACATCTATTACAACTATGAAATAAACATGAGAAATCCCAGAAGAGGTGTCGCGTACGCTCAATATTGCAACTAATGGAGATTGCAGCTCTGAGAATTTGTTAAAATACAATTTTCTTTCGCAAATGTAACCCCAGGAATCATTATAAATATTTAAGGCAAAATATTATGACAAAACTGCACAGCAGGTGGCGTGTTGAATCCAAAGTGTCCTCCGGATAACCCTGAAATTCAGCACTTTTCCATGTGCCAGTTCTATCTTGTCCCCTCTCCTGCTGTTCCGTTTTCTCCCTCTGCATGAGACTGGTCTGTTTCCATAGACACCAACAGATTTCACGGCACTAGCCTCCCTCCCCAATGCCTCCTCGTCCTTTACTTTGCCAGGCAACTCCCTTCTCTCCCCAGCATATGTCAACAGCTGCCTCCCAATGAGAGCTAGAGATTAGTTACAGGCAGAGATTATTTGATGAAGGAACTGTGGGAAGCAGGTCAGAGTTCTAATTGGATCATGGATACAGGTGAAGCTGGGATCATTTCCAGTCTTGCAATGTAGAGAAAAAAGAAAAATGCATTAATTTGATGATAAATGTGTAGTTGCTGTCCTTGCTCTTCCCTTACTCCTTTGTGGAGGGAGGGCCTTAAGCGTACCAGAGCCCTGGCAGCTTGCTGGAACCGACTATCCTCTCTCTAAAGTGGAGAGGAACTCACCAAACAGGAAGTGGTAGTTCATTTAGTACAGATCCAGTAGACCCACCCCTGTGCCTTTGACTGACACAAGGCCTGAGCACTACCTTCTCTGACCAACTGAAGTACAGTACAGTGGGTGGGGCAACCCCATATTTATTCCTGGCAAACCTGCCCTTACCAGGGATTATTGCACAGGAGGAGAACAGAATACTAGCCCAAACCTACCAGGGCTATATATATATATTACTATATATTGTTGAGTGGTGATCCAATTTCTCCTTCTGTCTTACAATGTATACATTCTGCTTGGGATTCTTCCCACAAATGAAACCCTGAAAAGAAAAAAAATGCAATTAAAGTAAATGTAACATCAAACAATACCACATCTGGCTTCCCATTAACAAGAGCAGCCATGGCAAGTCCACAAACTGCCTCTTATATTGTGAGAGTTGAGGAAGAGGAAGGCACAGACAGGGGACAGTTGCGGTGGCGGGACAAGGTGAGGCCACTACTGAGGGAAGCAGTGATGTACAGATTAATTGCTCTGATGGTGTAAGGAATCCACTACTGGCTTTGACTATAGCCTTGCAGAATCATGCAGTTGTTAGCTTCCTCTGGCAATCTATGGCACAGGTGCTGCCTCTCATTGCAGTTTCTGCCCTGTGCTCTTTCATTGGAGGAATACTCACACACCCTCCTCCTGTGATTGGATCTCCGCCCTTTATATTCTAGGCGTCGGCACTGAACCAGTGCCGAGAATAACCATTCCTACCTCTATGTTACTGTCTCTGCCACAAACCACCCCAGGCCTCTCTCCTAGCGTTCTTACCTTCCAAGTTCCTGAGTATCCAGAGGTCTGTTCTTTCTCCTGTGCTGAAGCGTTGTTGCCAGCACTGGTAACTGCTGCATTCCCTCCTAGCAGTGGCTACCCTTCCTGTCCTGCGGCCTGCTGCTATCCTCCTGCAGTGGCCTGTTCCTGGACGTCTGTGCTGAAGCGTTGTTGCCAGCACTGGCCTGCTGCTATCTCCTTGCAGTGGCCTGCCCTGGACGTCTGTGCTGAAGCGTTGTTGCCAGCACTGGCCTGCTGCTATCTCCTTGCAGTGGCCTGCCCTGGACGTCTGTGCTGAAGCGTTGTTGCCAGCACTGGTAACTGCTGCATTCCCTCCTAGCAGTGGCTACCCTTCCTTTCCTGCGGCCTGCTGCTATCCTCTTGCAGTGGCCTGCCTTGAACTTCTGTGCTGAAGCGTTGGTTCTCCCCGACGCTGTCCTGCGGTGAACTTCGGCCAGCCTGCTGTCTCCTCCTGCTGAGATCAGCGTCATGGGCCGAGGCTGCACCTCGCGCAGAAGCCACTCCCGCGCCTACGCTCCTAAGCTGAAGCGGGGAACTCCTGACTACCTGTTGCCGAACTCCTGCTTCATTAACGACGATGCTGCCTTCTCCAATTCTGACCCTGCGATGTATGACTACGAACTGCGCACTCCGGATCAGTCTGCGTGGACTAAGGTCGGTGATTTTATAATCCCACCTCAGCCCCGCGGTCCGGTCCCGGTTTGTGGCGAGCATCGGCGTAACAGATGGTGATGACAAGGAGGAAGGCGATGGGAGAAAGAACAGTGTCCAGAGAGGAAACCACTTCCACCCTTGTAATATGACGACGCCTCCATCTTCAAGTGTGTGGACATATTTTAATTTCCCACCCCAGGGAACTGTACAAAGTCCAGCAGGGATCCACTGCCCTATGCAGGAGTATGTGGTGCCAGAATGCATGGGGTGAAGGAAGGATCCCAGTTTGGGACCAGTGTCCTGCGTAACCACCTGCGTCTGCATCACAGGGATAGGGCTGACCTTTCCCTCTCGCCAGAAGTAATTGTGCTGGTGCTTTTGCACACAGAGGTTGAGGCTGTGCCAGATCCAGAAAAATACTCCCCTCACTCTTCTTTCGCTCATCCAGTTGCAGCATCTTAGCTGTAATTCTCTGCCCTATTTTTTACTTTCACTCACTTCTCAGAATACCTATGGAGCAAAGCTCACACTTTTGCTGATTTCCTGCAGTGTACATGTACAGTAGTACTCCTGTGGGATCCTAACTAATCTAAGGGGGTTACAAGTGTAGCGCTGTCGCCCCCTCCCCCCCCCTTTCCCCCAGTGGGAGATACACAGCCCCTGCTACCTGGTGTGTGGTGCAATACCTATTAGGGTCAGGAGAGCTGAGCTGATCTGCGATGTAGTGGAGATCAGGACAGGTTTAGGTTTGTTCTCCTGGTGTTCAGCGCCTCCAGCCGTAGTGGGTTCCAGGATGTCCAGAAGTCAGCCCCCACTATTGCATACTTCTCCCCCCTGCCCAAGGACTGATACTTAGACAGGAGTGTCATAACAAGGGTCTTTATTGTATGGCGGGCATACACTGCAGATCTCCATACAGCGAGTCTCAGAGGTCCCAGACCTCTGGATGGTGATGGCTCCTGGTCTTTCAGGGCCTCTGTGGCTAAATGTGATGTTCCCCAGCCAAAGGCTGAGGGTGAGCACGCTCATTCTGCCATAGGAGAGACTGACAGCTCTCTGCTTCCTCTCACTTCCAGAGCAAGAACAGGACTTCCTCTCTCCTCAAGAGCAGGAGCAGGACTAAAACTAAAATGGCCACTCCTTCCTAGGAGGATTAAGAAGGGGTGGGCTCATGGTCTATACCTATTCTATCTATTTTGAGCAGCAGAGGCATCTAGCAGAATGATAGCGCCCTTTCCAATTGCACAATGTGTAACTGAGGCAGGGTGAATAGACAAGATCAGGTTCTCTCAGGGTTTTCTTGTCTGAACCACAGGTAGTCACAGCCATATTAAGTATCAATGCTGTAAGGGAATCATCCAAAATATGCGAGCAGACTATCTAGAGACAGTGTTTATTTATTCACCTTAAAGCTGCAGTTCAGTCAATATCCTGCATGTGTGTTTTTTTTAATAAATCAGTTCTGTAGTAAGAAAAAATACTTTTAACATTTTCTGTTTTTAAAAAAACAACTTTGAAAGACCAATTTTTTTGTATTCTATTTTAACAACCATTTGCTATGGCACTGCCCCTTCATGTCCTGTCAGAAGCCCTGGCACACCCCTTTGTCAGCCCTGCCCTCCCTCTAGCACATGTCAGTGCAGGATTGCTCATGAATATTCATGAGCTTCCACTGAGAGACAGAAGCAGAAGAAAAACAGATCCCTTCACTAATTATGTCACCAAATGTTGCCTATCAATACATGGAGAACGAATTGACCTGCAGCTATACAGTTCTTTAGGTAATTAGAGATTGCACACATAAAACTATTGAAGTAAAAAAATAAATTAAAAATAAATAAAAAAAAGACTGAACTGCAGCTTTAACACTATGGTCCCGGTCCATGACTGCTATGGGTTTATTCTTTATATCTATCTCCCTAAGATTAACTTCCCTATGTGTGTACAGATGCAGCTGCCGTTATCCGACCATTTCTCAGGTTGAAACATGCACTATACTGCGTGGTGGTCTGAGATGGTCCACTGCAAACGAAATGGCCCATCGGATTAACACAGCAGGGTCCCTGCTGTGTGAGTCCTACCGGTGTAAGAGACGCGCAGTAAGAGAGAGGCTGAATAAGTCACTCTGACAATATGAAACATACGAAGAGGGTGAATGAAAAAGATTTAATCTGCAAAAAAGTAGATCACACTGACATGTTTCGCTCGTGAGACCTTTATCAAAATATGTCAGTGTGATCTACTTTTTTGCAGATTAAGGGGGCTATGCACTAAGCTCCGTTAAGTCACTTTTAGACCGCAAAGTGCTCTTTGATCGTGCTTTTTGGCTCAACCCGATGCACTAAGCAACGCAAACAGGCACTTTGCGGTCTAAAAATGACTTTTTTCAGGAATTTTTTCTAAGTCCAACTTTGCTCGATCGCAGCCCTGTTTGCGTGAAATTCTGCCCTTAAGCGGGATGCACTAAGCAACGCAACAATTAGCAAACGCGAAAGTTGCGTTGATTAGAACACGTCAGGTCAGAGTAGACGCAAAGAAATCTGGACTTAGAAAAAACTCTGGCTTTTTATTTTTGCATGCGCAAAACCCATACAGCAGGCCGGCGGGTGTCCCTGGCTGACCCCGTGGGGTCCCGACGGAGGCCGGGGGTCGCGCGGGTGTCCCTGGCTGACCCCGCGGGGGTCCGGGGGTCCCAGACACACCAAGCGGGGGTCCCCGCGGGAGTCCGGGGGTCCCTGCGGGAGTCCGGGGTCCCCGCGGCCGTCCCGGGGTCCCCGCGGGAGTCCCGGGTTACCCGCGGGCCTGCGTTACCAATGTTGCACCTCCAAAAATAAAAAACAACAATTCTAACTAAATACACCCCCTAACACATACCATACAGTAATGGCCAAAATTACTATTATCCAAATATAGAT
Organism: Ascaphus truei; assembly: GCF_040206685.1. Lineage (NCBI taxonomy): Eukaryota > Metazoa > Chordata > Amphibia > Anura > Ascaphidae > Ascaphus > Ascaphus truei. The sequence goes on from NC_134486.1 coordinate 399,845,578, forward strand.
AATAATGCATTTGGCCATTTTAAATACATTTAACATTCAATAAATACAGTCAAAACATATTACACTTACCTTTTACAGGCACCCACGATGAAGGCCGTCTTCATCCTCATCTTCATTCTGCCCATGCCCCTACGGTGCTGCAAAACATGCACAACAATTACAATAGTCAATGTAATGTCCCCTAACCCCTTAATCACCATAGCGGTTATTAACCGCTACAGTCATTAAGGGGTTAACCCACCCTCACCCACCACTCGGGAGGCCTACATACCCTCCAACTCTAACCCCCCACCCCGTGAGGCCTAACCACCCTCACCCACTACCCACAAGGGAGGCCTACCCACATACCCTTGGGGCCAATACCACCTCCCCCCACCCCCAGTACCCACAATAAAAACAATACACAGCCCCACATTAAACATCATTCTATTTATTAAATACATAACTCACCCCCTGTGCCCCCCCATAAATACATGGTTTATTCTTTTACATACAGGGTTCATACCCCAGCCCCACGCGAGTCCCCGGCGGGCTGGCGGGGCACCTGACAGACCTACAGGGTACCAGCAACTTGTTTCACACAGGTTCTGGAGGACTGTTGGTGGGTCCCGCCAAGCGCCATGGCCCCCAGGTGGTCTCCTTGGGCCACAATTGGGTCCCCACGGTAGGCCCGCGGATGTCTGGGAGCCCCGGGTCAGACCCACAGGTGTCTGCGGGGCCTCGGGTGGTTCTCACGGGGGTCTGGGGAACTCACGAGTGCTCACTACGGGTCCGCGGTGCCCCCACGGATGTGGGATCACCGCTTCTTCCCCGCAGACTACGGGTCCGCGGTGCCCCCACAGATGTGGGACCACCGCTTCATCCCCGCAGGTGTCACCCGTGGAACCACCAGCTGATAACCGTGAGATACCCGAGGAGACTGCAGGTGGTCTCCATAGGTCTCACGCAGAACCAAGGAACTAACCCTGAATGTAAAATAAATACATCTGGCCTATACATTCAATACATACGTCCCCCCCCCCAACACCTACAGTACAATAATGTGCAAAATAACTATTATCCAGATATGGATAATATATTATTTGCCCATTATGAAACACATAAAACATCCACAAATCAAAACATGAATTTTTAATCTTAAAACCACCACATTACATGTTGTAATAAATCCAGCAGCCATTGCAAATATAAAAAAAACAAACTGCAGCTACACAAATGTCTATAAAATGTCACACAATTGCACAGTGTGTACATTATGCAATTAATCTGTGCATCATATAACACTATGCAAAATATATGTAACAATAAAATACACTATGAACAATGTCCCCTGACCACCAATGCCAACCTGAAAATCAATTAGAAACTAACCAACATTAATACAATTACCATCAATCAATGAATCCATTTCCTCAAACAATTAAAATACTATACAAATCAATTATACAATTCCCTATTCAATTGCTAAAGCCAAACCATTGCCAAAACAAATCTAATTTAAAGTAACCACCCTCATTCTAATCTTACTACCATAAAGAAGCCTTTAGCTAAATAGAAATTACATTATTCACAACAATGTCAAAATAAAGATGCTAAATACATTATCCATACATGAAAAGAACCTAAACATGAGCCAAACAATCAATTATTATCCCTGTATGTCTATCCATACAGATAGATAAACATAACATACAGGGGCAATAATACAGCATAAAATACAATGCATTTACATACAAAATTCACATACAATACACCCATTCAGTGTCCGTGAATGTATTATATACATAGATACATTAACGGCATTAAATGGGAGTGAAAAAATAAAAGACATGAATGAAAAATCATAAAAACCTGTAAAAGTTAAAATAATAAACTTTTCTTTTGTTTACTCACCATTAGATGTCCACTCTCCGAAATCCAAGCGACCCAGAAGCACAGGAACCAATCCACAGGTAAGCCATAAAATAAAAAACCATAACAACTCCACGTCTGTGTCTTCTTTCTTCTTTGGGGTCTTCTTCCATCTTCTTGTGGCTGCTTCCGTCTTCTTACGCCACGCCCTTCTTCTCTTCTTAGGAGGGGAGATGTTCCCTCCGTGGAGACTAGCTTCAAAATGAGGCGACATAGGCTTTTATAGGCCTATGACATCACATTTTGGTCAAATGTTTCCCACGGTCCTGATTGGGCCGTGAAAAACATGTGATTTGGCCGATGAAAAAAAAAATGATGACGTCATTTAAAGGCAATGAAAGCACAGCCAATCAGAATGGCTTTGCTTCAATTGCCTTTAAGATGACGTCATTAAAAGAAACATGGCCGGCCTCACATGGTACCGTAGCCAATCAGAGCGTGGGAACTCCATCCCATCTCTGATTGGCTCTAGTAGACCATGTGACAGAGGCTTGGGGAGAACGGATATGACGTCTTTGATACCGGCACCCCATAACGGGGCCTATAACTCCTGAAGTAGGGGGTCCTCGGACCTGAAACCAATGGGGTTCAGCTCGGGAGACCCCCTGCTCATGTACACTAGTATTAAAATGTATTTATTTAGTGTACGATCGCCTGTAACAGTCTTGCATGGAGATAGCAAATCTCCATGCAAATGTTACAGGCGGCTTTTTTTTCTATCAGCTAGCGAACAGTGAGGTTCAGAACGCTAGCAGGGGGGAAAAAAGCAACTCGTACGCTGTGGCTGTTTTGAGCTATTTTGAGCAGGTACGTTAAAAAATGGGCTCAAGGCCTTAGTGCATCGCGTCCCCGGCCTCACTTTTTAACAAACCTGCTTTTTGGTCAAATCAAGACGCAAACCCATTGAGCTTAGTGCATAGCCCCCTAAATCCTTTTCATTCACCCTCTTTGTATGTTTCATATGGTCCGCGGTGCGGTGCTATTTTGGCTTTTTGCCATTTTTTCTCTCCTGATACTCCTGCATGATACACGCCTGGACCTGTACCCCGTCACTTGGAAGCTTCTGGGATACCATCCATTATGAGTACAACTCTCATTTATTTTCCATATCTGGATTTAGCAACAGCTTGAAAATATGGGGATCTTTATTTGTACTGGGACATATATGACTTACTGTTCCTCTATGTAGAGTGATAGTCTAGTCCAGTACTAGTCTCCTACAAGCTATAAAGACGTTATTTCTTCTATACCTGTACAGGGACAGACCATCTGTGCTACATTCAATGTTCTTTTATTGAAGGACTTATTATTGTGCTTATATAAGAAAGCCTGATAAGGATTCTTCACCACAGCCTCTATTTTTATTGAGCCCCAGCCATCCTCTTTTGTATAATTTTTTAACCAATCACTCTTCCTGCGTGCCTCTAACAGGCAATCGCTGGGGTTTAATTTAATTTTAACATTACAGTAATGTAGCAAGGGGTCTCTGGAGCTGAACCGCATTGATTTCAGGTTCGGGGACCCCCCTACTTCCCGAGATACAGGCCCTGGTATGGGGGGCCCATATCCCCGCAATGTTAACATCCTCCACGTTACGTGACTGGAGGCTTTTAACATTGCGGGGATACCGGCACCCCATACCGGGGCCTGTATCTCGGGAAGCAGGGGTCTCCGAGGCTGAAATCTATGCGGTTCAGCTCAGGAGACCTCCTGCTCACGCACACTATTTATTAATAAAAATAAATAAATGTAAGCAGCTTCATTACCTTAGTGACTAACCGCTACGGTAATGATTTTTTTTTTTGGGGGGGGGTGGAGGGAGGGTGTTTGATACTCTTGTGCTAGAGCAGGGGGTCTTCTGAGCTGAACAAAGTTGGTTTCAACCTCCGGGACCCCCTACTTCCAGAGTTACATGCCCTGTTATGGGGTGCCGGTATCCTCCTGCAGAATTTAAATCCCCACGTGACCCACAGTAATTTAACATGGCGGGGATACCGGCACCCTATACCGGGGCCTGTAACTCGGGAAGTAGGGGGTTTCCGGACCTTAAATCAATGCGGTTCAACTCCGGAGACCCCCTGCTACATTACTGTAATGTTAAAATTAAATAAAACCCCCGCGATCGCCTATCAGAAGCGCACAGGTAGAGTATGTAGAGTGACTGATTCAGTCTATCTCTTACTGCACGTCTCTTACAGACAGGTAGACCCCAGTAGGATTAACACAGCAGGGACCCCTGCTGTTTTAATCCGATGGGCCATTATGTCTGCCCCGGCAAATCTGGCGAGGATCTCGAAAAAAAATTCGAGAAATGGTCGAATCCTGGCCGCTGCATCTGTATTCTTTTTATTGAAATTGCATTAGATAAAATATCTGAGCTTTTCCTTGGTCATCTATACACTAATTGTTTCTTTTTATGTGGGTCATTGTTCATCTTTCCAATTTACCGGTAAGTTTTTATATGAATCTGTATATTGAAATACCAGTAGTTGACCAGATAAACTTTATTCCCCTTACAGCAGAGGAGTCCAAAGGCAGAAAAAACAGCCCACAGTAATACCAACAGGCACACAGTATGGAGAACCTTGCACCGGCAAGGAGTGAGGGCGAATGGCAGTCTTATAGATGTAGCTAGGTCCCCCTTGCCCCTTACCTCGATGTGGAGCGGGGGGGATGAGGAGGCTACTGCGGAGCTGCCGGGTGCTGCTAGCGCTGTGGGCTGACCCGGAGAGGTGCAAGGAACCCGGCGGGTTTGGCGGGATGGCGATCGGGGAGCTCCGGAGTCCGCGACACAGGCGGCCATCTTGGGTTGGGCACATGCGCAGTGGCCATTACTACACTCCGCATGGGACTAATGGGCTGCAGATCATGTGACGCGCGGTAGCCAATAGGGCTCCCAGGATCTTGGCACGAAGCAAGAGATACATGTGGCGCGCTGCAGGGACCACGCCAGTCTGGAGCAAGACGCCGACTGAGCACTTAGTGTCCAGGGAGCATTGCTTCCCTGGACTAGGCCTAGAGTTACCCCGCAGGCCACAGTTAGGCCCCGATCATTGCTAGTTTGTTACTGCTGCAGGGAAAGGCCCCAGATAGGGACATTTCCACTGTAGCCTTATCAGTGTTAGGCACCAGTGAAAAGACGCAGCGAGGTGACTTGCGGCCTGTGGTTTGGGACCAGACCACCACTGAACTAAGGCCTCGTCCAGGGTGGCGCTGAGAGGGTGTGCGCGCTCACGCTGGACCCGTTGCGACAATGCACGTGGCCTGCGTGAGCCCCAACGGTCTTTAGGAGTAGCGCTACTCCCTACACTTTGGGTGGGGACTGACATTGTGGGATGGACACTGGGACACTGGGGTCACCGTACCCCAAGTATTGTGGGGATACTCCCCGGGGTTGATATTGTGTTATGTAGTTGTATAGTGTTGATTATATGTTCAGTAAATATTCCTTATAGTACTAATCGTGTATAGCCTGGCCTTCGGCAGCTATGTATTCTTCTGGGCCTTTCCTCTGTCAGTCCTGTTAGAACAGGCAGTGGAAAGGTTAATTCCTCCAGTTGGTCTGTTTTGCTTTTCAGCTCTGAGTATGTAGCAATATTCAGGGGCAGACCTAAGCAACCTTTGAATGTGTTAATCCAAAGGGTGGATATGGGTTGGAACACCCCCAAATATGTGTGAGCCAATCGGTATCCAGCTTTGAGTTGTAATGATTCAAAGCTAGAGACACTCCCTGAGGATATTCAAATTGAGACATATTCCCAAATTCAGTTAGTGATCAGTGAGTCTAGAGAGAGCTGAGAGAGATAAGAAGCTAAGAAGAGGTCTCCCCCTCTTGCCCCACCTGGGTAAGGAGGGGGGGAATTCAAGCTGCCATGAGCAGAGAGGCAGAGATTACACCATGCCTGTGATATCATGCTGTATGCTGTCTGCACACCTATGCTGAATAAAGATCCACAGAAAAGAAGCTGCTGTGTGTGTCCCTGTTCCTGTGTCTGGAGAATGGAGTGTCAGTGGGGGTCTCTCCTCTGGAGACCCCAGGGGATCCCTGCTGGCTGGAGGCGCTGTGCACCCTGAGAGAACAAGGTAACCTGTCCCATACCACACCTCCTGTCCCTGTCCTGGGCTCTCCCCACAACACCGCGGAGCACTCAGCCCTCCTGTTTACCAGCAGGTCACAGCACCCAGACCACTCAGAGTGACCAGAAGGAGTGTACCCCCCAATCTCATGTCGGGTGGGGTACCATAGAAGGCTTACACGTGTGTATTTACTGCTGTATTGTCTTGGGAGGGGCTATCCCACTAAGTGAGGATCCTTCTCATTTGGAGGTGCTATGTGTAAGTGAAACAAGGTCACACCAGGCTCCCTTCAGTGGAGGATCAGGCTTCCTGTTAGCCACTCAGGTAACGGCAGCGCAGGTAGTTCCCTAGGCAAGGGGGAGAGGGGGTTACATAAAGGTGACAGGTGTGAGCAATTTCCACCTCAAGCTGAGGCTGATTTTCGTGTTTTGGAAGTGAGGGCAGGAATTGCCAGAAAGCAAGATGACCGAGATCACTTCCTATTAACAGCCATCTTTGTAGAGGCGAAGGGAAAACAACCTCAATTCTCGGCCATGATGTCAGAGGCCGGAGTCATCCATGTTTGAAGTCCTCACATACATATAATGTATTATAACGATAATTACCAAGAAGCAGACGTTGGGAACACAAGTTTTATTCCCACACAGTTAATTCACTTGTTGGGAAAAATAAAGGGAGAAAAAATAAACCGGGAAAATAACAACAAAAAACGATGAACACAAAATCATCTCCTCTTTTTAGAAACTGTCAGGCTCACTGGGCCACCTGGTAACGCTTGTGCTAGTTGGAAGTTTTGCCAACGCGCATGCGCAGAATGCCACGAAATCCCCGTTAATACAGCTAACATAACGATGCTAATTTGCTGAGCAGCCGTTGTGTTTGCATATCATTAGCTTAGTGGATACCAGTTAAACTGAGTGATGATAAGAACACTGGTATAACATATTCTCTGGAAGTAAGATGTTCATTCATTTTAATGAGCGCCGGCCTTTCCACGCTCCAACTAGATAAATTGCTCATATGATCTGTAATGATGGATCCAGCTGTGCTGTTCAGATAGCACACTGGCTGGTTAACAGCGGAGTCAAGTACTAATAGGCAACAGTGTGTGCACTACTTATCATTTTATTGCAGATAAATATATGTGTAGAGCTACCGGTGCTAAAACCATGCAGGGTACGGCTGCCACCACGCTACCAATATATAAGCAAAAGCAAAGAAAAGAAGCATGGAGCACACAGCAAAAAAAGAGAAAAGGCAGGGACTGCTTACATGTACATTTTAATGTATACCTTAAACTCCTTGCCTGTATGTGCGTGTATAAATATATCTCACCTAATGATGCCACCGAATTGTACACAATTATCGCAGGGAAGTGCCAAATACTGGAGTAGCTGAAAATCTTTGGACCGTTTTTGTCTGGTTTCTGACCTCACCTACAGTATTTGTCCCTCAGATTCTTAGATCTTGTAACGCATATCCCCCCTCCCCCCCCCCATCGCAGCCGCGATCGCCCCCGCAGCAGCCTGCACACGAAGTGGGGGTCCCCGTTTGCCAAGCAGTGGTAAGGGGTTCAAAACGGAGGTCCATTGGGAGCCAGAGGGGACCTGGCTACAATCTTTTAAATGCAAAGATAGATTTTTCACTTCTAACCCTGTTTGCCCCACCCAATCTCACATAGGGTCTCCTTGGGGAAATGATACTCTGGTTACATGGCTTTGTGTGGTGCATACCTGCTGGTAACAGGGGGCCCTGGGTCTCCCGCATGGTGGTAAAGGGGAATAACAGGACAGGCTTCTGGGGTCTTGCCCAAATTCTACTCACAGGTGCAGCGCCTCCAACTTGTGCAGCCCCCAGATGTACAGTATGTGGTGAAGTCTCTGCAAAAGAACTCTCGTCCCCCTCCTCCCAATAGACTTCAGTCTCAGGACAGCAGGTATAGTTAAAAACACAGGATACTTTATTTGGGTTCCTTGACTCAGCAGCAGTCTCAGATCACAGCAGTTGAAGGTCTCCACCCTCAGGATGTCCCTGCATCCTACGCCTAGCTAAAGGGCACCGAGAGTGGTTCTTGCTCTTTCCCTACCCCCTTTTTGGGTAGGAGGTATGGTTCACCCACACTCCCCGGAGGGAGGGCCTCAAGCCTGCCAGAGCCCTGACAGCTTAGTACGGGTGAACCTGTCTCTATCAAAGGTAGAGACCAACTGGCTAAATCAGGAAGTACAATGCATTAAGTACAACTCCAGTAAGCACCACCCCTGTGTCTCTAATTGGACACAAGGCCTGATGACACTACCTTCACTGACTCACTGCAATGCATGTGTGGGGAAAACCCATGATTGCTCCTGGCAAACCTGCCCTTACTAGGTATTACTGCCAGGAGGAGGGCAGACCTATAGCCCAAATCTACCCAGGGCTACTCACTGAATAAATTTCCCACCACAGAATCCATTTATAGAGGTCTCCAATGTCTCAAAGCAGGTCAAACACAGAGACTACGGCATCTAAGAACAAATCTATAGTGACAACCTATAATGCACTCAGTCAAATTGAAGCACATTGTTTTTATTGTCTTTATGCGTCAATGTATGAAGGCCTTTGCGCCAGTTTTTCCGGATGTTATTCTAAAACAAACAGGAATGCAGCTTCTTTCAGGGTATGCTAAAAGAGGAAGAAATACATAGGGCAATATGTCTTAAAAAATAAAAAAACATTTAAAAGGTTGCCAATGCAGTCAACGGGTAAGTAGTATGTAGGCTCTTCACAATAATACTGGACACATTCCTATGGTCTTCTTATTCTGCCTAACAATACAAGAAAGGGACATTCTGCAGTGTTAAACAGTGTACTTTCAACAGATCAAAACCAAGGGTTACGACCACTCACAAATAGATCAGAGTTTAAAGAATCTAGAGTCAATTTGGAGCAGTTCGGGCCCCCAGCCAATTCTCCACACAGAAGTCTTGGTTACGCATTACGCAACCATCGACGCGATGGGTGACGTCACTTCCGTGGTGGGATTGGTTCTCTGGCATGACTACTTTGATGATTATTATATATATTTTGAATGATTTAAAAAAAAAAAAGTAATGTTAAAAGGTTGTCAATGTACTCAAAGTGTAAGTAGTATTCAGGCTCTATACAATAACACTGGACACTGCTATGGGCTTCTTAGTCTGCCTAACACCCTCACACTTTACCCGGAATCCATGCTCTGGCCATGAACCCCAGTCCTGGCCAGCCAGTTCCCAGCCCTTCTCCCTGAGACCAAAACCCTCTAGCAATCCCCCCAGGCCTGGTTCCTGTCCATTTCTTGGCGCACCTCCTCTGCAGCACAATACATTCTTTCCAGCTCTGCCTGAGCCAGTCCAGCGGACGAAACCACCACCTCAGTCTGCTCCCCTCAGATACCTTCCATCAGGTCTCACTCACATGACCGAGCCAGAGAACCGCCAGAACTTCAGCCCACCTCCTGACATCCTTCTGCAGGTCCCACAAGAGGCTTCTACCCAAACAGCTGGGCCTGGAGGTAGTCAGCTCCCGATGGTGAACTTTCTCCAGCAAGACCACTGACTGTTCCTCCCTCTCTGAGGGTCAGGTGCATGTCTCCAAGGACACCAAGTGCCATGGAGGGACAACCAAATTAAACAGCCCCATGATCACAGCTGGACCTGGAAGACCTCCTATCCATCATGCTACAGAACCATCTTGACTAAACCAGGTAAGAGGCAGTTCCACCCAGGACTACTAACCTATAAATACCAGACCTAGACTACTCCCCTCCCTTTCCTGAATATGCCTTTAAAACCACACCCATAGTCTGCGCGGCCTCGCACACGCCATCAACAAAAGGCCGTACCTCAATGAGGATGGCCACAGAGCGTGCGTGGGCATGAGAGCGACGCCGCAGCCAATTTTTCGTGTAACAAAATTATTTGATTTTTGTCACGCGATGGCCGGGTCACGTGAGCGGTTCAACGAATGAGGGCAAACCGCTCACGTGACATCACGGGCATGCCTCCGACACGCCTCCCCGTCAGGTCTCCTCCTCCAGATCCCACAGGCCAGGGATCGCCTCCGTCACGCATGCCTACTATATCCGAGGCCCAACCCCTAATATTAAAGCCTAACTACACTGGTACACACAGCAAGATGACCATGTACGTCCGCAAAAATTATGTGTTAACAGATTAAGGATTCTACATATACACTGGCGACACACTTTATTCGAGCTCGGCTAGTCCCACGAATTCGGGTATACCCGGGTGTATTGAGGTTTGTGACTGTTTTCTGCCCGAGTGCATTGAGGTATTTTCCAGTCAGGGATTGAAGCATTTTATTCCCGCTGGCTGCAATACTGCACAGTATATATATATATATACTGCATTACAATTCATGAATTTATGCCATCTGGTAGACACGCGAAGCATTGCAGCCTATTAAATCCTAATCATTATCATTTAACAGATCAGCCGCCCGTCAGCCAGGCATGAACCCAGGCTGGGAAGGCAAACGCAACGGGGCTTGTCTGAGGTGAGGAGCGGCGCATTCCAGGTATCTGCCAGGTACATACTGGGTATTTGCTCGAATAAAGTGTGTCGCAGCAGTATAAATATATATATATATATATATATATATATTGTGTACAAGAAAGAAAGATTGACCCTGCATCCACTCTGATAATTTAAATGATAACCATAAGCCGGTAGATAACAGTATAATTACCACGACCGGCGGTGCTCACGGGCCTGTATGAAGCAGCAAGAGAAAAAGAAGCCCGTTAAGAGCACTCAGGTGTACCAGAATGAAAAAATACAATTTATTGGTTGACACATGAACATAAAAAAACAGTGCAGAATAGTTCAAATATGGCGTGGACCCCTGACACAAGCATTACAGAAAATACTGGAGTCGAGGACTGGTGAACTAACACTATAGTCACCGGTACCTATAATATAACAATGGGAAAGCACCTACGTCCCAGCTTCCCGAGATACTTACTGTATCACTTTCTTGTTTAAAGGCCACGTGGGGCCACGCCATGTAGGACCTTTAAGCCACCATATATTGCGTGCCCAGCCAGGGCTATTAAAGACATGACCTACGGAGGTTTGTATCTTGGTCCCCAGAGCTGACATTAATGTTGTTCAGCTCCAGAAACCTCCCTGCTTTCCACCTGGGACAAAAATAAACTGGTGCAATGTACCTTTAAATGGTAGACATTAAAGATACAGGTGCTTCTAAATCTGAGACTCCTTGCACTGTATCTAAGAAAGATGGTAACCATTGAACTGTACTGCCCTCTGGTGTCACGTTGTTGCGTATTCAATCTTGAATGTCTCTTTTTCCAGCAATAACAGGGGCTGTTCCACTTCACAAGAGCAGAAAACCTAACCACCTGTAACTGACTAAGGGCTCTATGCAGTAAGCGCCGAAAAAGTGCTCTCGCCAAGTGTTCCCTATCGCATGATTTTGGCAATTTGCCCTCGCAGTATTCAGTAAGGGCCGAATCGCTGGCGAATCACTGCGAAAGCAAAACGCCGATGAGCCGGTGATAAAAGAGCCTGGCTCCCGATAGCCTGGCGATAGGCCGTTTCTGCCGATATGTGTGTAGCCCTTTTTCTGACACGCTAAAGCGACTACGGGTAACTGCACGCACCTGCGGCTCCAGGAGATCTGAGCCTCCGCTAGCTGGGAGCCTGGGGTAACACTTATAGCGCAGCGCCTCCACTTACCCAGGATCCCCGTGATGTGAGATTCCCCTGGGCAAGAAACATACAGTATACACACACATGTATGATGCAACCAACTTTACAATATGCACAATAACCTTAGCACTCTATCATATTAATACACACGCAGCATATAACCCAACACATAACCTATAATGCAATATAACCTTAACGCAGCTAAATGATAATGTCCTTATAACTTGAGTGGCTCGGCCACGCTCTTAATGAGTATTGTCCTGTACAGTAGTGGCTCAGCCACGCTCTTAATGAGTATGTCCGGGTCCCGCCACCGCGTGCTACACACACCGTGTCCTTGCGCTAGTAGCTAGAATGACTCAGTGTATTAGGCCTTTGGTCACTCACTAGTGTCCTCAAAGAGTTACGCCTAAGGCGGGATCAGCGCCTGTTGACCAGTGTTGGTGCACTTAACGTAAATTCCTTCGGGTCACGGCGGTGACCGGTAATGCTTCGAAAAGGATCAGCCGAATCCTTGCTTGTCTTTGATGTCTGCAGTGCAGCTGTCTGGTCCCAAGCAGCTCACCAGCAAACCTGCTCCGCACGCTTGTCCCTAACTGTCTACACAGTAAGGTGACTGATTGCTACCACTATGGGCGTCCCTGCAGCACAGCAACCTACTGTGACTCAGGGGTTTCTCCTAAGGGCCTGCGGTGTAAAGCTAGCCTATGCAGGCGGGTCACAGACCCCCTGCACGCATACACCCTCCTCCTTTACCTTCCAGAACCCCTCTGTCTAGGGTGACCTCACCCCCACGCTTCCCTTTCCTGCCCCTGTCATCCTAGCCTTCTGATTGGTTCTTCACATCAGGTGACTGCCCAGGAGCTCATGGGAATTGTAGTTTCTCCACGGAGCCTCTCTGCCTAATCTGCACAGACACACAGCTCAGCTATTGCATCACACTGCCTGTCTCACTCTGCTAGGGCACACTGCAACACTGTTGCAAACACTCCACAAGCTTCTCACTGAACAGAGTCAAACACCAACTGAACACACACTGAACACACATATGAGGTTCCTACCACATCCTTACATTCTCCCCCTTGCAGAATCCAACGTCCTCGTTTGGCTACACCTACATACAGTAACTATACACAGAATGTTATATAATAAAAATGCAGTTCAATTATATAACTTAGCACATTTGCATTGACTTTATACGATATTGCACAATTCTGTGAGCATCACAATCACAGATTGGATTTTGCTCCGAGACCACTGCTGAGCCTCATAATGGGGTGCCCCAAATTGATCATAAGCCATCCTCATTGGAGGTTGACTAGCTCTTTGGCTTCTGCGAATTTGCTCTTTTCCTCTGGAGAGTAGCAATTCCCATTTGGCAGTTCCAACTCTGCCCTTGAGGGGCTTGATAAGTCTGCTAAGTCTCTTTGTGGCACAAAGCACGGGCTCTGCGGGTCTAGTGGCTAGCTCATGGGAGTCAGTGTATCTGTCATTGGACCAAGGGGCTCTTTACCCGTAGCTCCTTCGGGAGAAGCCCCCGCGGCCGGAAGGCCCCTTTGAGAGGTTCCCACCATAGGATTCTCAGAGGTGGCATTTATCACAGTCTCTAGGCCATCCTCTGTACTTTCATTTTCTCCATCAATTGAAACAGTGGGTACCTCCAATTCGTTGTCCCCTACTTGAGGTATGGGGAGTAGATGATTCCTATGCCACACCTTTACCCGGCCTTCGGAGTCCTTGATGCGGTATACCGGGAGGCCAGGCATCTGTGATTCTACCTCATACACCCCATCTCTCCACCGATCAGCCAGTTTGTGCTTTCCTGGAATGCCTAAATTACGAAGGAGAACAGCATCCCCCGGGCGAATCTCCTTATGTCGCACCTTGTGGTCATAGCGCCTTTTGTTACCCGCATTTAATTGCGCCGCCGCCTGTTCAGCCAATTTATAGGCCTGCTGCAGGCTGTCCTGTAACCTCTGTACATACCGGAAATGCGTTCTGTTGTATACCCCATCGGTAGATATCCGCAGTCGCACATCCACAGGTAGTCGGGCTTCTCTCCCAAACATTAAGAAGTACGGAGTATACCCTGTAGACTCATATCGAGTACAGTTATAGGCATGCACCAACGTCTCCACATGCTTGCTCCACTCCGTCTTCTGAGAGCCTTTTAATGTCCCAGCATGTCCAGCAGGGTTCGGTTGAACCGTTCGGGCATAGCATCCCCTTCTGGGTGGTACGGGGTAGTCCGTGACTTAGCTATGTTTAACAACTTCAACAGTTCCCTAATGACAGTACTCTCGAAATCCCTGCCTTGATCAGAGTGGAGTCGGTTCGGTAATCCATAATGAATGAAGTATTTCTCCCACAATACTCTAGCCACTGTTACCGCCCATTGATCTTTGGTGGGGAACGCTTGGGCGTACCTTGTATAGTGGTCTGTAATCACTAGTACGTTACCGATGCCCCGGGTGTCTGGCTCGATACACAAGAAATCCATGCACACCAAATCCATAGGACCAGAGCTTTTCAGATGGGCCATGGGGGCCGCACGTGTGGGCATTGTTTTCCTCTGTATACAGCGGGTACACCTTCGGCAATGCATTTCCACTGATTCTCTCATTTTTTGCCAATAGAACCGGTCCAGAAGTAACCCAAATGTCTTGTCAACGCCCAGATGGCTATGATCATCGTGAAGGGCCCGGAGGACCATATTTCTCAGACTTTCAGGCAAGAATAGTTGTCGCCGATCGGGATGATTGTGGTATGGAATGACCCGGTACAATAGGCAATTGTCCAGTTCGAACTTCCCGAACTCATTCAACAATAGCTTCACCAGTTCTCTGGGGGCTTGCTTAAGAATAGAGGGGTTCTCTTGCTGCAGAGCTTGGCGAGCTAGTTCCACCACTGGATCTTGGATCTGGTGTTGCACCAATTCTTTCCAGGAAATGATTTTATCTTCGGTAATGTTCATTCCTTCCCGACCTCGGTAGGCCCGGGGAATGGCTCGGGATTGACACCCTAATGAACCAGCTACTCTTAGCTCTGAGAACGCGACCTGATCGTTGACCACTGCTGCTAGCGAACATAGAGCACGTATGCCAGGCCCCCGAATTTCCTCCCATACTTCCTCATCCATGGTGGGTTGAAGCCCCAGCCTCCGTGACAGAGCATCGGCCCCTATGTTAGTGGGCCCTGGTTTATACTTAAGGTTGAACCGATAGTTGGCCAGTGCCGCCAACCACCGGTGACCTGTCGCATCCAATTTGGCGGACGTGTTGATGTAAGTCATTGGGTTATTATCTGTCCTGACTTCAAACTGTACCCCATACAAGTAATCATGTAGCTTATCCACTACAGCCCATTTGAGGGCTAGAAACTCCAGCTTGTGGACAGGATAGTTCTGTTCGCTTGGAGTTAAGCTTCGACTCGCATACGCCACTGGGCGGAGCCCTGTGTCATGTTTCTGGTGCAACACTGCTCCCAGGCCACTGAAGCTGGCATCCACGTGTAGAACGTATTCTCGGTCGGGGTCGGCATAGGCCAGCACTGGGGCCTGCGTTAGGCTGGCTTTCAATTTCAAGAACGCTTGCTCACAAGCAGAGGTCCATTTCTCTCCAAATGGTGTTTGTGCTGTGGTGGTTTTCCTGCCGGTGTCCTCAGGACAGATTTTTAAGAGATTATTCAGGAGTTTAGCTTTGCTGGAGTAGCCCTCCACGAATCGCCGGTTGTAGCCGCAGAACCCCAGGAAGGATCGAAGTTCTTGAACGTTGTTAGGCCGGGGCCAATTCACCACTGCCTCTATCTTCCCTGGGTTGGTGGATATCCCTTCAGCTGATACAATGTGACCCACGTTTGTCACGGACGTGCGGCAGAATTTGCACTTATCCAGGGACAGTTTCAACCCCTCCTTTTGAAGTTGATCCAACACCTTCATCAGCCACTCCTCATGCTCCTCTAGCATCTTTCCGAACACTATAATGTCGTCCAGGTACACCAAGCATTCTTGCGGGTTCAGGTCCCCCAGGGTCTTTTCCATTAGCCTCTGAAAGGTGGCAGGAGCCCTGCATATCCCTTGCGGCATGCGGGTGAACTGGTAGAACCCTAGCGGGCAGATGAAGGCCGTTCTCTCCTGATCTTCCAGATCCATGGGTACTTGATAATACCCCGACCTCAAATCTAGTACACTGAACCATTTACTTCCCGTCAGGGCAGTCAAGAGGTCCTCGATGCGTGGGAGGGTATACTGATCAGGCACCGTACGGCTGTTCAAGTCCACGCAGAGTCGTACGGTCCCTTTCTTTTTGCGAACCACTACGATGGGTGAGGCATAAGGACTGCGTGATCCTTGAACGATACCAGCTTCCTCCATTTCGGCTAGTAATCTCCTCACCTCTTCCACGTCTCGGTGTGCTATGCGGCGAGAACGTTCCCGGAACGGGGCATGGTCGCTCAGTCAAATGGTATGGCGGGCGCTGCGACCGCACCCCACATCCATATCACTTATGGAGAATACCCCCCGTCGTTCTTCCAGTTTGGTCTGCAGTCTTCCTTTCCAGCCCTCCGTCCAGGGTGAATCTCCGAAGTCGAATGCCAACCTTGGGGTCACGGCATGAGTGGTGACCACCGGGCGCTCAGCTACACTATTCTCCACCGGGGTTACTGGATAGATGCGACCCAATGGTTGCCGGCGATCAATGCACATGGTGTAGGGAGAAAGTTTCTGTACGTACACCTGGGTTCGAGACGGAATTTTCCCCGACCACTTCTTTATCGAGGCCAATACTTCGTAGCAAGTCGCTGGTCATCGCGGATCGAGCTTTCCAGGGAGAACAGTTGATCCTCTGGACGTCTGGCCGGATAACGACAGGCGGCGATCATCATTCTTCTTTCCCCGGGCAGGATCTCGGTTAGCCCCCGCTCTTGACTATACAGCATCCCATGTTCCTCTTCGGTTGCAATCTTACCGCAAACTTCTTGCAACACCGGGCAAGCAGCTAGAGCCAGCAACGGTGATTCACCCGTTTCCTGTAGATACTTGCGGAGCACATCCTGTACGATGTCTGTGTTGGTCCCCATGATTATCGGGGCGCTGGGATGATCCTGGGGTTCTGGACATACTATGGCCTCCACCTCCATGGGGTGATGCTTGCCTGTGTTCAACTGGGGAATGTCCAGATGTACCTTCACCACACCGTCAATAGGGTAGTCTTCATGGCTCAACCCTCTCAACCGCAAGGAGTCAGCAGATAGCAGCGGCAGCCGGTGCAAGTGTTGATCGTAGAAGGGCCGATACACGATGGTCACCTGGGACCCAGTATCCATCAGCGCCGAGGCGTAAATGCCTTCAATCACCACATTGACAATGGCCGCTTGCCCTATTCGACTACTCGTCGAGGACGGGGCCACTGCTTCGTCGGTCTGCGGAGTACACAGAATAGACTTGGCCGGTCGGGACCCCGTTTTCCGTAGGGAGGGGCAGTGCGCTCGAATGTGCCCCATTTTTCTGCAAGCATAGCACTGGAGATGACTGCGGTAGGAGTTGTCTCGGAAGGTCGGCGAAGCTCACCCCGACGCATGGCGCTCCCTGGCGGCTGCAGGCGCTTCCAGGTCCTCCTTCTTCGGGTTCACATCCCCGGGCACCTCAGTATTAGCATCCGACTTCCTGGTGTCTTTAGCCGCAACCACCGCCTTCTTTCCCGGGGTCAGCTCACGCCCCAGTAGCACAGTCTCATGGGCCTGAACCCGATCCATCAAGTCGTCGAACGCCAGTGCTTGCCCCGGCGTGAGACAGCCGCTGACGCGTACAGACACCGGGTGCAAGGGGAGGAGTCCCCTCAGTAGCTGGGTGGTGCGTAGTCCGTCGGCATCCATCTTCTGCACCACACCCTTCCTCACCAGGGTCCACAGGTCCAGATGCAACTGTCGAAGGAAGTCAGACACCATCTCTCCTTCTTTCTGGGCCAGAGCGTGGAACCTGGCCATTAGCACAAAGGCATCCACAGGAACCCCATACACTTTGGTCAGGCAGTGGATTATGCCAGCCGCGTCAGCATCCGGGTGGTCGTCCCGATAGCAGTGCACCATGTGGGATGCTGGGGCCCTCAGGCATTCAATTATGCACTGCCTCCGGACGGCATCTGTGCATGACCATTCGGGTAGTACCTGTTCCGTGTGGTCCAGCCATTCCTCGAACCTGACTTCTCCAAGGGGAGTGGGTTTGTCCCCAGAAAACGCCTTCAGTTTTCGGTATTGGATGGACTGTGTAGTCTGGTGAATGGCTTCTGCTAGCGCAGGGATGGAGGCGTTATCCGGCAGGCTACTGCCAGCATGTGAATAGGCGTCTAGCCTTGACAGGCTGGTTCTGCTCAGCGCGGGCCTAAAGGCCGAGGGAGTGAACGAAGTGCCTAGGCCCATTGCGGTGGGCCACCGGGGATTCAAACTGTTCTCAGGGGTGCGATCAGAGCTGGTTGTGATGGTACCTAACGAGCCGGGGTATCCCCTCTGGGATGTGGACGCAGCCAGTGGTTCGGTGGAATCCACCTGTACTATCGGACAGTGGATGCCGGGAGCCTCGGGCAGAAATAATACTAAGGGCAGGGCTTTGGGGCATATGTCCTGGTCAGTGACAAATAGTATTTTGCACCAGTCCTGTTCCCGGTCGTAATAGTGATCTTGCACTCGGGCAGTGTCCATGAGCGAGGAGTTTCCTGACAAGATCGGTCACAGTACCCAGGGAGAGGGTAGCGGGAACATGTCCCAGGCCGAAGGCACGTGTCTGGGGAATTTCATGCCGTTGGGCCCACTTGCGCATCTCAGGCTGCGAGGGCACAAACATGGCGGGAGAAAAAAATGGTTGCACAGTTATAAAAAATATAGGGCACCCCAGGTCTGAGTATCTCAGCAGCGCCTCCAAATGTAGCCCTTTTTCTGACACTCTAAAGCGACTACAGGTAACTGCACGCACCTGCGGCTCCAGGAGATCTGAGCCTCCGCTAGCTGGGAGCCTGGGGTAACACTTATAGCGCAGCGCCTCCACTTACCCAGGATCCCCGTGATGTGAGATTCCCCTGGGCAAGAAACATATACACACACATGTATGATGCAACCAACTTTACTCTATCATATTAATACACACGCAGCATATAACCCAACACATAACCTATAATGCAATATAACCTTAACGCAGCTAAATGATAATGTCCTTATAACTTGAGTGGCTCGGCCATGCTCTTAATGAGTATTGTCCTGTACAGTAGTGGCTCAGCCACGCTCTTAATGAGTATGTCCGGGTCCCGCCACCGCGTGCCCCACACACTGTGTCCTTGCGCTAGTAGCTAGAATGACTCAGTGTATTAGGCCTTTGATCACTCACTAGTGTCCTCAAAGAATTACGCCTAAGGCGGGATCAGCGCCTGTTGACCGGTGTTGGTGCACTTAACGTAAATACCTTCCGGTCACGGCGGTGACCGGTAATGCTTCGAAAAGGATCAGCCGAATCCTTGCTTGTCTTTGATGTCTGCAGTGCAGCTGTCTGGTCCCAAGCAGCTCACCAGCAAATCTGCTCTGCACGCTTGTCCCTAACGGTCTACACAGTAAGGTGACTGATTGCTACCACTATGGGCGTCCCTGCAGCACAGCAACCTACCGTAACTCAGGGGTTTCTCCTAAGGGCCTGCGGGGTAAAGCTAGCCTATGAAGGCAGGTCACAGACCCCCTGCACGCATACACCCTCCTCCTTTACCTTCCAGAACCCCTCTGTCTAGCGTGACCTCTCCCCCACGCTTCCCTTTCCTGCCCCTGTCATCCTAGCCCTCTGATTGGTTCTTCACATCAGGTGACTGCCCAGGAGCTCATGGGAATTGTAGTTTCTCCACGGAGCCTCTCTGCCTAATCTGCACAGACACACAGCTCAGCTATTGCATCACACTGCCTGTCTCACTCTGCTAGGGCACACTGCAACACTGTTGCAAACACTCCACAAGCTTCTCACTGAACAGAGTCAAACACCAACTGAACACACACTGAACACACATATGAGGTTCCTACCACATCCTTACATGTGTTTGCAGCAGAGAGAGATCCGCCACTCTCTCTGCGCAAACATCTGCAAAATAAAAAGATATCAAAACAATTTTTACTCATAGTGTAGATGTGCAGGGGGTCTCCGGAGCTGAACCGCATTGGTTTCAGGTCCGGGGACCCCCTGCTTCCCGAGATACAGGCCCCTTTATGAGGTGCCGGTATCCCTCTGCATTTAAAGGTCCCGATCACGTGACCGCGGAATGTAAACAAAGCAGAGGGATACCGGCACCCCATAAAGGGGCCTGTATCTCGGGAAGCAGGGGGTCCCCGGACCTAAAACCAAAGCAGTTCAGCTCCAGAGACCCTCTGCACATCTACAGTATTAATAAAACACACATATCAATAAACAATAATTCCTTACCTTTATGGCTATCCGCTATGGTAATTAAGCAGCATTAATGTATTTTTAATAAAAGTGTACTGTGAGCAGGGGGTCCCCTGAGCTGAACCGCATTGATTTGTGGATTAGGGACCCCCTGCTTCCCGTGTTACATGCCCCGATGTGGGGCATCGGGTGCCAGTGTCGCTGCCATCTTTATAGAGCCCACGTCGCGTCTTGGACGCTATAAAGATGGCGGCGACATTGGCCTCCGATGCCCCATCCTGGGGCCTGTAACTCGGGAAGCAGGGGGTCCCTGAGCCACAAATCAATGCGGTTCAGCACAGGGGACCCCCTGCTCCTGCACAATATTATTAAAATACATTAATGCTGCTTCATTACCATAGCGGCTATCCACTAAGGCAATGAAGGGGTTAAGGCACAATAGCATGTTTATTGGGGACAATTGCCCCCAATAAACATTGCAATAAACAACACACACCCCCTGTGCCCCCAACAACCCCTTTACCCCATTACATATATCACATTTTTGGGATGCACAGCAATGATACTAGAGGCCGGCGGTGGCCCTCGGGTGTTCCCCGCAGGCCTGCAGTACCAATTCTGTGCCCCCCCAAAAAAATACAACACAAATATTTTACAATAAATACAACCCCCCTAAACATACAATACAGTAATGGGCAAAATTACTATTATCCACATATGGATAATAGTGCATTTGCCCATTTTAAATACATAAAGAACAATAAATACTTTAAATACATATTGCACTCACCCTTGTCCGGCTGTCACGATGAAGGCCATCCTCATCTTCAACACCGTCCATGCCCCCTCCGATACTGCAAAACATAAACAAGAATAAAAACAGCCAATGCAAATAAAAACAGTCCCCTAACCCCTTAATCACCATAGCGGTTATTAACCGCTATAGTCATTAAGGGGTTAACCCACCCTCACCTACCACTCGGGAGGCCTACATACCCTCCCCCACTACCCCCCCACCCCGTGAGGCCTAACCACCCTCACCCAATACCCAGCCGGGAGGCCTACCCACATACCCTTGGGACCAATACCCCCTTCCCCCACATCCAGTACCCACAATAAAAACAATACACTGCCCCACAATAAACATCATTATATCTATTAAATACATAACCCACCCCCTATGCCCCCCCCCCCCATAAATACATGATTTATTATTTTACATACACGGTTAATACCCCAGGCCCACGTGAGTCCCCGGTGGGCCTGACGGGTCACCTCACAGACCTACAGGTGGCCAGCATCATGTTTCACACAGGTTCTGGAGGCCTGTTGGTGGGTCCCTCCAGGCGCCATGGTCCACCAGGTGGTCTCCGCGGGTCACCGTGGGCCACAATGGGGTCTCCACGGTCGGCCCGTGGATGTCTGGGGGACTCCGGGTCAGACCCACAGGTGTCTGAGGGGCCTCGGTTGATTCCCACAGGGGTCTGGGGACCCACGGGGGGTCCCTACGGGTCCGCGGTGCCCTCACAGATGTGGGGCCACTGGTTCTTCCCCGCAGGTGTCCCCCGTGGACCCAACAGCCTGGTACCCGTGAGAAGCCAGAGGATAACGCAGGTGGTCTCCAGAGGTCTCTCGCAAACCAAAATGAACCAACCCTGTATGTAAAAAAAATAAACCTGACCTATACATTAAATACATCAATCCCCCCACAACACAAACAGTACAATTATGTGCAAAATAACTATTATCCAGATAGGGATAATAGATTATTTGCCCATTATTAAACACATTAACTAGCATAATAAAATAACTAAAGTTCTACTCACCTCATCAATAAGAAGCCCCCTCGCCAGTATAATCCTTATCCTCCATTGCCAACAAAATACATAGCCAATACATTGCACAATTACATTGAGATATCAATTAACCCCTTAATCACCTTATCGTATAAAACCGCAAAGGTAATTAAGGGGTTAAGCCACCCTGGCCCGATACCCACCCTTCACCCATTCATGTGTACACTGGCGACACACTTTATTCGAGCTCGGCTAGTCCCACGAATTCGGGTATACCCGGGTGTATTGAGGTTTGTGACTGTTTTCTGCCCGAGTGCATTGAGTTATTTTCCAAGCCGGGATTGAAGCATTTTATTCCAGCTGGCTGCAATACTGCACAGTATATATATATATACTGCATTACAATTCATGAATTTATGCCATCTGGTAGACACGCGAAGCATTGCAGCCTATTAAATCCTAATCATTATCATTTAACAGATCAGCCGCCCATCAGCCAGGCATGAACCCAGGCTGGGAAGGCAAATGCAACGGGGCTTGTCAGAGGTGAGGAGCGGCGCATTCCAGGTATCTGCCAGGTACATACCGGGTATTTGCTCGGATAAAGTGTGTCGGTGCAGTACAGTGGCTTCATCATGCAACTATATATATATATATATATATATATATATAGAGAGAGAGAGAGAGAGAGAGAGAGAGAGAGAGAGAGAGAGAGAGAGAGAGAGAGAGAGATACACACACACACATGATGAACCAATATACAAATAAATGTTGAATGATTATCAAAAACATGCTCTACTACAAATACCACTTCTCCAACAGACACAGTACAATAAAATCATATTTCCTAAACAAATCCAATCTCATCTTCCAATCAAAATCCTCAAATGCCAATCAAAACATTGCATTTACATTGTATACATGATGCATACAATCTATGCACCATGTACACTCGGCAAATCAATGTTAACAATAAAATATTCCATAAGAAATACCAATACATCCAAACAAGTATACTATTTAAACCAAACAAGTCACCATAAATCAATTAGCATTCATTCATCAAATCACTAAACAATTTAAATACCATCCATAACAATTAAACAATTAACTATTTCAATCATTAAACAGAACAAGTTACCATCAGCCAAAATATAAGTACCAAAAAGAATACAATATACAAAAGCAAGCCTCACCATGACCTAAAGTACACCATACAAGACCAAAAATTACATCTATCTAATTAGAAAATACAAGATGTAAGAGTCAAATAGACAGGGGTGACTCAAACAGTCAGTAGTTGGTCGATGGTACAGTTGTCATCTAGGTGGATCAGGTTCTCAGGAGGATGAAGCCCAATGTTGAGAGAAAGAAACTGGCATAGCGCAGATCAACCAAGGTAAAAAACTTTATGGCAATAAAAGTATTATACTCACATTCTAACAATAAAAAACGGGCATATCACACTGCAATAGTGTAAGAAGAGTGACTACAGCCAGCTGGCTCACCATCCCGCAACGCTCCCCACCTTCTCCGTCTCTGCCTCCGGTCAGCTGTCACTCCTCTGCTGATAGCTCCGTGCTGGATGAGACTCCCACTCTACACGTTTCGCCACGCTACAAAGTGCGCATGTGTGTGTAAGTAGAGGCATTCTATGTACAGAGAAACTCCCGTATGCACAGAGCCTCTACCCGCGCATGCGCTATGCACCAAGCTTGGAAAAAACCTTCAATTAAAGGCACAGTAACGTGAGTCACTAAACTCCATCGGGGAGCAAACAAAATGAATCAGAGTTGCTCAAGAGGTACTTAAAATACATAGCTACTGCCTTTATGATCACATGATCATAAAAAAATTTATATATTGAAAAACATAAAATAAAATAAACTATAAAATATATACTATAAAATATATATATTTTATAATTTATTTTATTTTATGTTTTTCAATATATAAAAAAATTTTATGATCATGTGTATTAAAATTGTATGTCATTTTATTTAATAATTTGTACAACAGTGGGTTTCATCATTTGTATAAGGATATTAGAACTAATTGTGTCCATCTGATACATATCTAAACATTGGTTGTCCAATTAACCTATAAGGGATTAGGATATGCTATTTAAGCAAAAGCCAGTTAGACACACTCATTCCCCAGATGAAGTCCTAGTTCCAGGACGAAACGCGTAGGGAGGAGGCTCTAAGACAAACTTTCAGCTCCCCTATTGAATATCTACATGCTAGCAGAATCCCCTGACTATTCCTGGACAGTATCTTTGAATTTCGGCCGAAATCTCGGCTGAGTGACGTCAGCGGGCTAGTCTCGTGAGATCGGAGGAACAACCAGGAAGTCAAGGAGAAGAGCTGCAGCCAGAGGAGAACTGGCACGGTGGATTCCGGCGTTCCACGTGGAGGACAGTTACATCACAACTCCAGGCAGCAGGACGGAGAGGATTATAATATCCTATATGCTTGTTTACATCTGCTACTTTTTAAGTAGCGATCTACCTTTGCGCATATATTTTTACTAAATGTACTTCACTATATTTTGTTCTCTCTTCATTTCATTTCAGAGTAACCAGCGATCCAAACTTATACCCCCAGTCTATTTATGCTTCAATTTATTGTATAGTTAGCAGTATTTGCGCCGCTGTTTCCCTCTTTCCCCATATATATATTGTGACAGGGTCATTGACTCCGTGTATGTGAATAGGAGATGGCAGTATGCATGCTATCCAGTAAACGAGGGGTTAACTCAGCTTGTCAAGCAGACCACAGGTGATTTGAAGTTAGCTCCTTCACCTGCTTGAAAAACAGGAAGAGGAAATACCTCTGGGGCGACAGTCTCTCTCTCTGAGGCATAGAGGGAAGACAGAGGAAGTGTTAAGACAGACACAAGCTGCCCAAAGCGATCCTGTCCCAAGAGGAGCCAACTGCGTTTGCTGTACTTTATTGGGCTGGAATAGGTTAGCTAGCCAGCCAGATAGTTAGCCTGCACTTTTGTTTAGCTAGTATCCCGACCGGGGTTAGGATTTTTGTTTCGTTTCAATTTTAAAGGGACAGTGTACCCATTGTTTAGTTACCGTTTTTGGACAAATAAACCCATCAGCATTATTTCACCGGAAAAGACGTGTTGTCTCCTCACTTACCACGACCATCCTGTCACACGTGGTGTCAGAAGCGGGATGTCGAACACCCTGTAAAAGGGGCGGAGCTACAGATTGCGTCTGGTGGATACTGTCCACACGGTAGCTGCCACTATGGAGGACGTTGTGAAGGCCTTAGTACACAGCACCGCTGTCCAGCAAGAAGCTAACAAACAGGGACAGGACAGCACGGCTGCACAACGCGAGACAAACCGGTTATTTGCAGCCCAGCTTGATGTTGTTGCAGAGACACAGAAGCAGCTGATTGAGCAGCTGACCCAGATTAAAATGGGCTTGTCAAGTACGGCCCCGCCGCGGCCCGTCCAGGCGAACTAGTACCTACAGAAAATGACGCCGCACGATGACGTCGAGGGATACCTCAGGTCCTTTGAGCGAATCGCTTCCCGGGAAAGGTGGGCCCGCTCCAAATGGGCTGGGATTATCGCACCCTTTCTACTGGGGGAAGCCCAAAAAGCGTATTGTGACCTTGACGAAGAAACCGCAGCAGACTATGACTGTCTGAAAAGCGAAATCCTTGCAAGGATTGGTGTGACTCCCGCAGTTTGTGCACAGAGGTTCCATAAGTGGAAATACCAGGAACAGAAGCCGCCCAGATCCCAGTTATGGGATTTGATTCACCTAGCAACCAAGTGGATAAAACCAGAGGAACATAGCCCGGCACGGATCCTGGAGATGGTGGTGTTGGACCGCTTCATTCGAGCGTTACCCCAGAACCTTCAACAGTGGGTGGGACAGGGAGATCCCCTGTCTTGTGATGCCATGGTAGGCGCAGTGGAGCAGTTTCTGGCTACCCGTGAACTGTCACGCCCCACTCGCACCAACTACAACCCACGTCCCAACACGACCAGTAGGGGCCAGCGCTGGCGCCAGGACACACGACCGTTCACACGATTTGAACGGATGGAAGAAAACCCGGATAGGGACAGAAACTCTAAATTTCAGAAAGGGTTTCAAGAACGAACTGGACCAATTGTTTGTTTTGAGTGTGGGGAGACGGGGCATATTAAGGCTCACTGCCCACAGTTGTGTGAGCCAATGGAGTGTGCATATGGTTCTGTGAAATCTGAATTTTGTGGAGTGGTGGGTATGACCCACGAGGGAAAACGTACCCACAACTTCCTCACCACGGTGATGTTAAATGGAAAACCAGTCTCCGCACTGGTAGACTCAGGGAGCAATATTAACTTGGTATCCGGGAAGTTGGTTAAGCCTCTCCAGTTACCCCAGGGTGAGAAGTTGCGGGTATTATGTGTACATGGGTGTACGCTTCCGTACACCACGACTCTGATAAAAGTAAAGGTCGAGGGGCAAGTCATCGAAACTATGGCAGCAGTTGTACCAAAGTTACCCCATTCCCTAGTGTTAGGCTGTAATTTCCCTGGTTTTGACACCCTGATCAGAGGACAGCTCACCTTGAACAATCCTACTCCAGATGAGCTTTTTCCGTTTTCAGACCCCGAATTAGTCTCCGAGGTGTCTAAAACCCCTAAGTCAAAAACGAGAACGTAGGACCGAAAAAAAAGAGGTACACCCCCACCCCAGTTAGCACTGGTCACTACTCCTAACGGAGAGAGACCAGAGGGAGAAGAGTTGTCCGAGACAGGGCCTGTTGAGGCTCAGGTATATGAGTTACCCATGGAGGTAACCGACCAAACTCCCGATGAGGAAGGTTTTGGGAATATAGAACTGTCCATAACTAACTTTGGTAGAGAACAGGCTAATGATCCCCAGTTGAAAAATGGGTTTAGTCAGGCGGTAGAAGTTAATGGGGTCCCGGAAGAAGGAACCACAACGGAATCCTATCCATATTTCTATATTAAGAATGACTTGTTATACCATGTGAGCCAAGAGGAGGGCCAAGAAATAGAAAAATTGTTGGTACCCAGTTCCTTAGTGAGGAAGGTCCTAGAGCTAGCACACTCTCATTTGTTGGGGGGTCATCTGGGCGTAGAGAAGACACAGCAAAGAATCCTAAAAAGGTTTTACTGGCCAGGGATATATAATGCAGTAAAGAGATTCTGTGCCTCTTGTCCCGAGTGTCAGTTGACAGCCCCCCGACCAAGGTTGAGGGCACCATTGATCCCTATGCCTATTATTGAGGTCCCATTTGAGAGGATTGCCATGGATATAGTGGGTCCCTTGGAAAAATCTGCCAAGGGTCATCAGTACATTCTGGTGATTCTAGACTATGCCACTCGATATCCAGAGGCACTACCTTTACGTAACACTTCCTCCAAAGCTATAGCTAAGGAATTGTTACAGGTATTTTCCCGACTCGGGATACCGAAAGAAATCTTGAAAGATCAGGGTACCCCGTTTACATCTAAGCTTATGCGAGACTTATGTGCAGAGCTAAAAATACAGTCCCTAAGAACCTCTGTGTACCATCCGCAAATGGACGGACTGGTAGAACGATTTAATAAGACGTTGAAGATGATGTTGAGAAAGGTGGTCGCTAGTGATGGGAAGAACTGGGACACCTTGTTGCTATCCGAGAGGTACCACAGGCCTCTACGGGGTTTTCCCCATTTGAACTCCTGTATGGGAGACGCCCAAGAGGGATTCTGGATAGCCTCAAAGAAGCTGTGCCAGGGAAAAATGTCGTCCAATTTGTGGAAGATTTGAAAGACCGTATTGCGCATATTACCCCCATAGTCAGACAGCATCTAGAAGAGGCACAGAGGGCCCAACGGAACCTTTACCACAGACAGGCTACGGTTCGTTACTTCCGACCAGGGTATCGAGTAATGGTCCTTGTTCCCACGGCCGAAAGCAAGCTGTTATCACATTGGCAGGGGCCATATGAGGTTCTAGAACAGGTCGGCCCGGTGAATTATAAAATTCGACAGCCAGACCGGAGGAAGGTAGAGCAGATCTATCACATAAATCTATTAAAAGCCTGGAAGGATAGAGAGGTATGTCTGTCCGTAGTAGCTAACGAATCCAGGAAAGGGGAGGAACCACGTTTTCAAATATCGGCAGAACTTACGCCTGAACAACACAGAGAAGCTGTAGATTTGGTAAAGAGGAACAGAGATGTCTTTTCCAGCGTACCAGGGAAAACTAGGATGGTTTCTCATGATATCGTCACCAAGCCTGGGGTAGTCATTAAGATAAGACCTTATAGAATCCCAGAAGCTAGAAGAGGGGCTATTCAGTCAGAGGTAAAGAAAATGCTAGATCTAGGCATAATTGAGGAGTCCCATAGTCAATGGTCCAGCCCTATTGTCTTGGTACCTAAGCCAGATGGGACAATACGGTTCTGTAACGACTTCAGAAAAGTAAACGAAGTCTCGAAGTTTGATGCCTATCCTATGCCACGGGTAGACGAGTTAATTGAGAAGTTGGCGAGGCACGTTTTCTAACCACTTTAGATCTTACAAAGGGTTATTGGCAAATCCCCTTAACGAGGTCAGCAAAAGGGAAAACGGCCTTCTCCACACCTGATGGTCTATTTCAGTATACTGTTTTACCCTTTGGTCTTCATGGGGTGCCTGCAACCTTCCAAAGGTTGATGAATAAGTTGCTACACCCACACTCGAACTACGCCTCAGCGTACTTAGACGATGTAGTTATTCATAGTCCAGATTGGGACTCACATCTAGTAAAGTTTGAAGCAGTGTTAAGAACCTTTCGGGAGGCGGGTCTTACAGCCAATCCAGCTAAATGTTCAGTCGGCCTAGCAGAGGCAAAATATCTTGGCTATGTTGTGGGAAGGGGGACAGTAAAACCCCAGCTCAATAAAGTTGAGGCCATTGAGAGTTGGTCCCGTCCCCTTAAAAAGAAACAGGTTAGGACGTTTTTGGGCATTGTAGGTTACTACAGGCGATTTATACCCCATTTTGCAACCCGGGCTGCACAGCTGTCAGATCTAGTAAAGGCAAAGGCACCTGAGGTTGTAAAATGGAACGGTAATGCGGAGACCGCATTTGTAGACCTATGCACAACGCTCTGTAGTCACCCAGTCTTGGTAGCCCCGGATTTTAAAAAGGAGTTTTTTTTGCAAACGGACGCCTCCGAAGTAGGTCTCGGAGCTGTACTGTCCCAGTTTGTAGGAGAAGAGGAACACCCGGTCCTCTATTTAAGTCGCAAATTGTGTCCCCGCGAACAAAGATATGCCACAGTGGAAAAAGAGTGTCTGGCCGTAAAGTGGGCAACAGACACATTGAAATATTACCTTTTAGGCAGGTCTTTTACACTCATAACAGATCACGCACCACTACAGTGGATGCACAGAAATAAAGAAAAGAACTCGAGAGTTACCCGTTGGTTCTTGTCGTTACAACCTTTTAACTTTACGATCCAACATAGGCCAGGCATACTGCACGGTAATGCTGATGCACTCTCTAGGGTGCACAGTCTCGGTGCACGGGCCGCTCCACTCAGTAACGTTACGCTGGGAAGGGGGATATGTGACAGGGTCATTGACTCCGTGTATGTGAAGTGTTAAGACAGACACAAGCTGCCCAAAGCGATCCTTTCCCAAGAGGGAAGAATAAAGCTCCCAGGTAAGGAGCCAACTGCGTTTGCTGTACTTTATTGGGCTGGAATAGGTTAGCTAGCCAGCCAGATAGTTAGCCTGCACTTTTGTTTAGCTAGTACCCCGACCGGGGTTAGGATTTTTGTTTCGTTTCAATTTTAAAGGGACAGTGTACCCTTTGTTTAGTTACCGTTTTTGGACAAATAAACCCATCAGCATTATTTCACCGGAAAAGACGTGTTGTCTCCTCACTTACCATGGCCATCCATCCTGTCACAATATATATATATATATATATATATATCTAAAAAGGAAAAAAGAGGAGAGAGCGCACGCCCATAGCGTATAAAAGTATTTAATGAGGGGGAGGGGGGAGAGAGGGGGGTAAAAAACGCACTTACAAAAATGCAATAAAATCAAGCATATGTGATATATAATAATCACCACCATCCGGTTTTTCTCTAGACTCTTGGGGCAGTCCCAGGCTCCGTTGGTAAGGGAGCAACGTCACAGCAGATTCCCAGGGCTGGTAACACCATCCGGTTAGACTGCAGACTTTTGGGGCCATCCCAGGCTCCGTTGGCAGTGGAGCAGAGTCCCAGCAAATTCACAAGGCAGGTGTGCTGTATAATAGTCCAAGAAAGAGGTCCCGTAATAGTGGTGCCTATAGCACTCGCGCCTGGATCAATACGCTCCAGCGCTTCGTGTAGACTCCAATGTCTGTGCGTCTGACGTCACGACGCTCCCTGACGCGTTTCGTCAGTCACGGCTAACTTTCTCAAAGGGATAACATGAGAGGGGGAGGTCCGGTATTATATATACACAACCTCATGATGGTAATTAAAAGAAGTAACCTCCCCTACTCAGCTGCAATCGTTTTTTGTGCTGCTACACACTTATACATACCCATTTACATAAAATACAGATAATTAACCCTAAAAGGATTGGAGGAGATGGTTGGAGTAAGAGCAAAATTAAAAACATACACTCTGAATACCAGTCTAAATACCAATTCATTTGAAATGAATTGCACAATTTGTACAAAAATACTTATATCTGCCAATTCACTTATATAAAAACCATAGATGTATACTATATGTATATAACCCATAGACTGGTATAACATTGTACATAAAGGCAGAGAAGAACCGAGAAAATCCTAAAGGGATCATACCAAAATAAAAGTAAAGGTAAAAATAAAAGCATTCAGCCTGCATGTGCTTCAAGACCTGGTTGACCAATAGTATATAAATTTATATATGGGATATGTTATAATTATCCACAGTGTGGGAAGAGTCCCATGTGTGGCAGAACACCTTGCTTGGAGCGGGTCTCGTATACTATGGCCGTTTCATAGATGACATTATTATAATTTGGGATGGAGAAGAGTCGGAATTATTCGACATCCTGAGCTCTTTCAGCAACAACTCGTTTGGACTTAAATTCACTTTTGATATTAATAGCTTGTCCACTGTCTTTCTGGATCTGGCCCTGAGCATAGACACAGACTTGAATATTATCACCACCACACATTTCAAGTCTGTGTCTGTGAACAGCTACGTCCATGCGTCCAGCAACCATCACAAACACTGGCTCAACAATATTCCCTTGGGGCAGTTCCATAGAATACGGAGGAACTGCACAAGGGATGTTGACTTCGAAAACCAGTCGGTCACACTCGGGAAGAAGTTTCTTTCTAAGGGATATGATCCCGTCGTGGTTTCCGATTCTCTCAGCAAGGTGAGTTCCATTGCCAGAGCTACTTTGCTTGAGAAATCAAAAAATAAACAACAAAAAGGAAAACGTTTAGGATATGACATCCCAGCAATGCATACAGGGACGGATAGGTCGAATGTGAGGTTTATTACCACCTATAACCAGTCATCCAAATCCATTAATAGAATTTTGAACGATCATTGGTCCGTCCTCAAGTGTGATCCCCATCTAGGACCTATCCTGCCGGATAGAGCTACTGTCACATATAGGAAGGCTAGAAGTATAAAAAGTATATTAGCTCCCACTAGGCTTAAGTCTTCCTCAATCTGTGATACTGCAAAAAATAAGGGGCCATTGGGTAACCATCCCTGTGGCCGCAGTCGATGCATTACGTGCAGGCATCTTTTGAATAATACTCATGTCTGTTCTCTAAGTAGGGGCATCACCTATGCCATCAGTAGCTCTATCACTTGTCTTAGCACTTATGTTGTGTACCTTATACAGTGCGGGTGCAGTCTAAAATACGTTGGACGCACCACGAGAACATTGGGAACTCGCTTCCTGGAACACAGGAGAAATGTTATTAAGGGTCTCAATAATCATAGTGTCTCTCGACACTTTAAATTATTTCACCAACAAAATCCCAAAACTATGCAAATTATGGGAATAGAGACCATCTCTCCTTGTGTTCTAGGAGGCGACCGATTCAAGACACTCTGTAGGCGGGAAACCTTTTGGATTCACCAATTGGGCACCCTTAATCCTGGGGGACTTAACGAATGTTTGGATGTCAGTACTTTAGTTTAGTCACTCCGTGGATGTCTCTCTTCCTGTTCTCTCCTCTGCTTCTCAGTCCATCCTTTGTCTGGATCTCCTCCAGAGATTCACCCCCCCCCCCTTTCCCCCTCCCCCCCCACCCCCTCACACACCCCCCCCCCCCTCCCCATTCCATCCTCTCCCCCCGTCTGAATAATGGATGTATTTATGAATATTTATATTTGCACATTTATGTGGTTTAATTAGAAATAAGATCATCCTAGGGTTTAATAGATGGTATTAGGTATTTATCCTCACATACACTATTACAATTATTGTATAGCCTTCATATAAATTAAAATAAAATTAAAATAAAATTAAAATTAATATTCACTTTAAAAGGCACTAAATTTAGTTTGGCCATTTAGGGCCCGGGTAGTAAACATTGGCGAATGAGACAAATGGTAAAGTTTCCTTTTTCACATACACTATATGTCTTTTTCACATACATACCTCTTTATATAATTTATATAATATACTTTTTCCACATAACTTAACGATACAATTAATTAAATTCTCTTGTTTTTCAGCTATTAAATATATATGTATAGTATTAGCCTGTATGTGAGTCATTCCTCTCTATATACTAGGTGTGCTCAAGTATTAATTAACTGATGCACCCTGTGGATAATTATAACATATCCCATATATAAATTTATATACTATTGGTCAACCAGGTCTTGAAGCACATGCAGGCTGAATGCTTTTATTTTTACCTTTACTTTTATTTTGGTATGATCCCTTTAGGATTTTCTCGGTTCTTCTCTGCCTTTATGTACAATGTTATACCAGTCTATGGGTTATATACATATAGTATACATCTATGGTTTTTATATAAGTGAATTGGCAGATATAAGTATTTTTGTACAAATTGTGCAATTCATTTAAAATGAATTGGGATTTAGACTGGTATTCAGAGTGAATGTTTTAAATTTTGCTCTTACTCCAACTATCTCCTCCAATCCTTTTAGGGTTAATTATCTGTATTTTATGTAAATGGGTATGTATAAGTGTGTAGCAGCACAAAAAACGATTGCAGCTGAGTAGGGGAGGTTACTTCTTTTAATTACCATCATGAGGTTGTGTATATATAATACCGGACCTCCCCCTCTCATGTTATCCCTTTGAGAAAGTTAGCCGTGACTGACGAAACGCGTCAGGGAGCGTCGTGACGTCAGACGCACAGACATTGGAGTCTACACGAAGCGCTGGAGCGTATTGATCCAGGCGCGAGTGCTATAGGCACCACTATTACGGGACCTCTTTCTTGGACTATTATACAGCACACCTGCCTTGTGAATTTGCTGGGACTCTGCTCCACTGCCAACGGAGCCTGGGACGGCCCCAAAAGTCTGCAGTCTAACCGGATGGTGTTACCAGCCCTGGGAATCTGCTGTGACGTTGCTCCCTTACCAACGGAGCCTGGGACTGCCCCAAGAGTCTAGAGAAAAACCGGATGGTGGTGATTATTATATATCACATATGCTTGATTTTATTGCATTTTTGTAAGTGCGTTTTTTACCCCCCTCTCTCCCCCCTCCCCCTCATTAAATACTTTTATACGCTATGGGCGTGCGCTCTCTCCTCTTTTTTCCTTTTTAGATATCTTGTGGACGTGGTTGGTCCATATTGAGAGCTGCCGGAGACCCTGCATACCAGCACCTATCCCATTCATTGGACTATTTGAGGACTGGTTTATCCTTTTTTTTGCTCTTTTATATATACTATTGTTCATGTTTTTGTGGGCCTGATACTAATATAGGTCCGCAATACCATATATGTGTATATATTGCTTATATAATTAAGATATTCATCCATATTTACATCATATTGTTATAGCATATATATATATATATTCATTGTATATGTTCTTTAGAGGCGCAGCTTTTTTCTTTGATATATATATATATATATATATATATATATATATATATATATATATATATATATATATATATATAATTTACTTATTTATTTATATATTTAAATTTTTAAATATTTATTTATTTATTTGGTGTGGGGCTGTTGTGTGTGTATTTTTTTATTGTGGGTAGCGGGGGTGGCCGAAGTGGGTATTAGCCCCAACGGTGGTTTGTCTAGGGCTTGCGGGTGGGTAGCGGGAGGGCTTAACCCCTTCATGACCGTAGCGATATTAACCGCTACGGTCGTGAAGGGGTTAGGTGCACCCGCAACCCCCCGCAAGCCCTAAACAAGCAACAAGGGCCAAATACCCCCTTCATCCACCCCCGCTACCCACAATA
Organism: Ascaphus truei; assembly: GCF_040206685.1. Classification (NCBI taxonomy): domain Eukaryota; kingdom Metazoa; phylum Chordata; class Amphibia; order Anura; family Ascaphidae; genus Ascaphus; species Ascaphus truei. Next base: position 399,879,922 of record NC_134486.1, read on the forward strand.
AACCTGGCACGGCGGGTTAACCCCTTCATTGCCTTAGCGGTTAGCCGCTAAGGTAATGAAGTGGGCTTTAAATGCATTTTTCCTGCCTCGGATGCATGCCGGGGGTCTCCGGTGCTGATATTAATGGGTATCAGCTCCGGAGACCCCCGGCATCAATCCCAGCCAGGAAAAAGGCCTGATTTTTTTCTAAGTGTCGACGTTGCCGATGCTTCTCCTCCACCAACTTGCAAACCTGAGTTGGCGGGACGGATTGGCGTAAAACTCTCAATTCTGGAAAACTCTCAATTTTCAGCAGCGAAAAATCTGATCGGGGCTACACGAATTCAGCCAATTTCAAAAAGTGCCGAAAAGTGGCTTATCAGCACCCGGCTGCCGGTAAGTTTTTATCGGGAACCAAAATTGCCGATTTTTGCCACTTTTCGGCGCTTACTGAATCGGGAAGGCATTTTTGGCGGGAAAATGGCGAAAAAAGCCCTATCGGCGCTTACTGCATGAGGCCCTAAGTTAGAAGGACCAACACACCTTCAAGTAAACATTTTCATTATTTGCATCCTATGTCATATGAGTGTGTTTCTTCAGGTAACCTGAATTCAGATTTATCACATACTTATGTTTGACTAATCAAATGTCTTTTATCATAGCAACATCAAAAGTTACAAAAAATATTTGAAATAGTTATACATGTTGGATTTTTTTTCAAAGTGCAAAGACTCCAGGAAAGCCTGCAACAGGCCTATCAGCAAGCTGAAAAGTCCGCTGCCCAGCTCAACGCCAACAAAAGGAGATATGATCACAAGGTCAGACACCGGGAAATCCGTCCCGGGGAGATGCAGTACTTCTCCGCAACCTAAGGGTTCTCGGGAAACACAAACTCGCTGACCGTTGGCGTGATGGTATCTATGAGGTCGAGTCACTGATGCCGGGCCTCCCGGTCTACCGTATAAAAGACACGGATGGAAGGGTAAGGGTCTGGCACAGTAACTCAAAGGGACCCTTGAATTCAAGGAGCACCTCCTGGAGGAGCTACGGGTAAAGGACCCCGACGACAAACGCCCACTAGGGTGGTTCCAACGATTCAACCCCTGGATCCACAAAGCCTGTGCTTTGTACCCCAAAGATACTGTTCAGAGACATTACTCCCCTTAAGGGAAGAGGCTGAGCCTCAGGACTATGCTTATTACTGCTCAGAGGGAGTTGCTGGAGATCAGCTCCGGAGGAGCCAAAGAGTTAGTTACACTCCAAACTGGGTAACCTATGATATAATTGGGGCACCCCACTATAAGGCTCAGCAGTGGTCTCGGAGCAAAATCCAATCTGTGATTGTGATACTTACAGAATTGCACAACATTGTTTAACGGCGATTCAATGTGATAAGTTTTATTCATATATATTGCATTTTTATTATATACGTTATGTGTTATATTGTTGGATTACGCTTTTCCCAAGCGGGGTGGTTGGTATTTTTCACCAGGGGAAGGATGTAGCCAGGTCCCCTCTGGCTCCCTGGTCCTCTTGCTTCACCCCCTTACCTCCGTTGCTGTGGGGGACGTTGCGGGTGGCGGTGGGCTCGCCGGTGGCACCCTCTGCAGGGTGTTCGGGCATGTGCAGTAAGTGTCGGGAGTTGCGGCGGCCATGGCAGAGCTCGCGCATACGCAGGACAGCCAGGCGCATGAGGTAGAGGCTCCACAGGGACTACAGTTCCCAGCATGCTTAGGGACAGACATGTCAGATGCCCAGAGCAGCCAATAGGGCTACAGATTCTCCTGCTCAGGGATTAGATACATTTCGCGCACAGGGATCACGCTGGCAGTCGGAGCTGGGACACAGATAGGGTAGGTTGTATGTGCAGGGCGTCTGTGGCCCCTGCACTAGGCCAGAGACCCCCTAGTCCCCAGCTAGGCCCCGACTCCTAACCTAAGATTGTGGTTGCTACACGGACAGGCCCATAGGTAGGGACACAGCCCCTTAGCTGTTAGTAAGTTCAAGGACACAGCTGCAACGCTGTGCAGCCCTGAGGATTGGGGGTCTGGGACCAGATCACCAGGCCAAGTATAGAGACTGTCCTCGTGTGGGACACTCTAGCGGGATACCACCACACGCGGAGGCGGACTCATCGCGGATGACATCGCTGGATCGGCTGATCCCCTCTGTCTTCCAGGCGGCGCGCCCGGGTGCTGGAGCACCTGGCAGGTACCTTTACACTAAGTGCACCAACCTTTGCTACACCTCATTTAGTGGGCCGCGAGGTCTCACACATTGGGGGTTGGGCGTGGGACTCTTGGGACACGGTGTTGGGGTACATGGTGGTGGGTTACGGCCCTGCGAGGCTGACTGGGTAGCTGTAACCAGTAGTATTACTTTGCTCATTATCATTACTACATTTATGTGTCACAGTAAAGGTTATTGTTTTAATCTGTGTGGTATTAGTATTTGTTCCTACACGGGGTTATCCCATCTAGTTGGGATCCCGTGCAGGTGGAGGCGCTGTCACCTATCAAATCAGGTACACCCCGGGCTCCCAGCAGCGGAGGTTCAGGCCTTCTGTGAGCCACAGGTAAAGCACCACATACACCATAGTCTCCTTATGTCCTAGGGGGTGGGGGAAAGTGCGCTGCATATATATATATATATATATATATATATATATATATAGTCAGATAAGGCAGTTGGCACTCCAATAGGTGCTGGTAAGCCACAGGTGCACGTCCCATATAGAGAATGTAGTTATACGTTACCGTTCCAAGGATTGGTAAACAAGAGACAGCACTCAATGTTGAAAATCAATTTCTCTTGTTTACCAATCCTTGGAACGGTAATGTATAACTATATATATATATATGTAGCCCTGTTTCCCCCAGAACACAGGAAGCTATCAACCTGTAACCTGTTGGCTTTCAGGGCCTGAGCCTCTGCACGGAGAGCCTGGGGTGATAAAGTTTTACCACTCGGTGCAGCGCCTCCACCTGGGAGGGATCCCAACGGAGTGGGATTTGCCCCTCACAGGACCCAATGACAATACACACGTAGCATAAAATAACAATAGTCATTACTGTAATACTAAAATTCTTATCACTCTAATGGATATATAGACATAGCATACCCTAGCCCACTAAGAGTACAACTATCCAATGCACTTCGCAGGGTGCAACCCTCCAACGTACCATGGGAGTCCCTCAGTCACTTAACCCTTTAATGTCCCCCAAGTATGACTCCCCACCTTAGGCGTGATCAGCGCCTGTGTTGAACCGGTATAGTATCAAATGTTGGTGCACTTATTTAAGATACCTGCCGGGTGCTCCTGCACCCAGGCCCGCAAACAACTTTGAAAAGGATCCACTGATCCCCGCTCTTCTCCGTGACGTCCTGGACTCCACCGGAGCTATGGTCCGTCCGAGATGGTCCCGCCTTGAAGATAGTCTCTCCCTCTGTGGGTACTGCACCGACACACTTTATTCGAGCAAATACCCAGTATGTACCTGGCAGATACCTGGAATGCGCCGCTCCTCACCTCTGACAAGCCCCGTTGCGTTTGCCTTCCCAGCCTGGGTTCATGCCTGGCTGACGGGCGGCTGATCTGTTAAATGATAATGATTAGGATTTAATAGGCTGCAATGCTTCGCGTGTCTACCAGATGGCATAAATTCATGAATTGTAATGCAGTATATATATATATACTGTGCAGTATTGCAGCCAGCGGGAATAAAATGCATCAATCCCTGCCTGGAAAATAACCCAATGCACTCGGGCAGAAAACAGTCACAAAGCTCAATACACCCGGGTATACCCGAATTCGTGGGACTAGCCGAGCTCGAATAAAGTGTGTCGCCAGTGTAGATCTGGTCCCAGGCCTCTCTCTCTCTCTAGGTCTGCAGCGTCTGCTATGCAGCTCTAATGGGGCAGGTCCCTTATCTTGGGGCCTGTCCCTGTAGCAGCCACAATCTAGAGTGTCTCACGGCCTATCTGGTGCCTAGGGGAATTACTGTCCTAGTACAGAGGCTACTTGCCTCTCTGCACAGACACCTCCTACCCTTTCTCTTCCTGGCTCCTACTGACTAACGTGGTCCCTTGTCAGCTTCCTACTTTCCTTCTGCAGCTAACCCTTAAGCCCTATTGGCTGGCATGGTCAGATGGCCTGTCGCTAAGGCTCATGGGATCTGTAGTCCCATCTCAGAGCCTTTACCTGATAAGCCGGAATTTGCGCGCTTGCTACGGTGCATGCGCAACATGTAATGGCCGCAGCTCACCTGCACAAGATGGCGACGCCCTTTCAAAGAGCTGCCGGGGCCTTGGCGACCCGCTCACCCTCCCAACTACCTGCGGATCCGCTCCTGCCCCTCTCCGCCGGCACCAATGCTCCCCGCGCTCCCGCCAGCTCGCACACACCCCGCGCCCACAGAGCGGCTGCCCCCCCCTTTCCCGCAGCAAGGTAAGGGACCCAGGGGGCCTGGCTACATATATAAATATATATATATATTTATATATATATATATATATATATATATATATATAAAACAGGGTATGTCCCATAATGTCCCATAATACCCATAATACCTTTCTTTCCCCACATAGGCTATCTGTTATGTAAGTCCTGTTAACTCCAGGCAGTAACAGGTTAATCTATGGGCCAATGATCCCCCCCCCCCCTTGAGCTTCACTTGTATGTGAAGGAAGTAAGGTGGTGACTCATGGCCTGTGTACAGCCTATCAAAGATGGGTACAGTCCATGAGCTCGCCCCTACCAGAGACTTCCAAGTGAGAATAGCAAAATTAGTCAGTCTTGTGCTAGGAGGCCTGGGGACCACCACGACTCAATGCCCCATACTACCGGGGTAAGCACCATCCAGAAGTCATGGGACTTTGGACATTGTCAGGATAGAGAGGATTTGGCCCAGGATTAAAGGGGTTACACCCCATTTGGCCACCCTCTACTCTCATCAGGGAAGCAAGGGGTTAACTTGACTGAGGTCTAGTAATGTGTTTTGCCTTGCTTCAATATCCAAATGTTTATTCCCCTGTGTAAATGTATTGTGTTATCCTGGTGTTTGCACTCACACATACACTAGGGTTGATGCGGGAGGGAAGGGGTTAATGTTAAAGTAGTGATTATAGCCCTTTGTGTAATTTTCCCGCCTTTTCAGGCTCCATTTTGCAGCCATCCATAGGTCGCCATTGAGCCTCCATGCTTTCTAATGGCAGAAGTAGTGGTTTTGGACCTGTTTTCCAGCGACGACCAGCAGGTGGCGTCCGAGAGGAGGAGCGGCGGTTTCCCATTGTAAGTCAATGGGCTCATTGACTTCAATGGAGATTCCTCAACGCCGGCCTCGAGGAACAGGTTGGCAGCCATCCAAACCGCAGACCGCAAAAGCGGATACAATGTCTTTTAAAAGAGTTTAATCACTACGGTCAAGTTCAACAACAATTGGCGTGGGAATCTTGGGTTCAAGGGCCCCTGGAAATAAAGTTATTTTTGTCCCTACCCCCTAGGAACCCCCGCACACGATCCATACCGGGTCCGGGAATGAGGGACCCCCGTAAGGGGTCGAGCGGAGAAGGAGGGTCGCACCATTGAATCCAATGGCGGCGGGCGCCATGCATTGTCAATGGCGGCGCCGGCCATTGATTCCAATGGGGAAAAGCCACATGGCGAAAAAATGACTAAGTGTAAAATGTTGAAATGTATAAGTCCATATCTCCGGTTCTGGAATGACCAGAGGGATGGGATTTGGGTGGCATATAGCCAAGGTTCCGGCTTTAATGCATGCCCATTCCCAGCCCCCTCAGACCAACCAGACGGAGTGTGGACGAAGGTAAAGATTTGTGGATTTTCTCATAGGCTTCAATGGCGGCGGTTCCTCCATTGAAAGTCTATGGCGGGAAACTCCATTGACTACAACGGCGGAGTTGCTTCATTGAAACCCATGGCGGCGGAGCCTGTTGTTTTCAATGGGGATTTAGTGAAACGCTGAGATTTCTTTTTAGCGGATATTTTTATAATAAAACTAGCTGAGAGACCCGGCGTTGCCCGTGAGTTAAATTTCCCGCTAGGAAAGGGGGGGGGGGAGGGGGGGGAAAGGGAGGGGAAGGGGGGGGGAAGTAGGGGGGAGGGACAGTAGACAGGAGGAGGGGAGGGGGGAGGGACAGTGGACAGGAGGAGGGGAAGGGGGAGGGACAGTGGACAGGGGGAGGGGGGAGGGACAGTGGGCAGGAGGGGGGGAGGGACAGTGGACAGGAGGAGGGGAGGGGGGGAGGGACAGTGGACAGGAGGAGGGGAGGGGGGAGGGACAGTGGACAGGAGGAGGGGAGGGGGGGGAGGGACAGTGGACAGTGGACAGGAGGGGGGGTGGACAGTGGACGGGAGGAGGGGAGGACAGTGGACGGAGGGGGGGGGAGACAGTGGACGGGAGGGGGGGGGACAGTGGATGGGAGGGGGAGAGTGGGCGGGACCCATGCGGGACCCCCCCCCCATGCGTAGCTCCGGAGTGTCTGACACACACACTGTGACTCACACACGCACAGTGTCACACACACACTCACACACAGTGTCACACACACACAGTGTAACACACACACACACACACACACAGTGTAACACACACACAGTGTAACACACACACAGTGTAACACACACACACACACAGTGTAACATACGCACACACACATTGACACACACACACACACACACACACACACACACACACACACACACAGTGACACACAGTGAGACACACAGTGAGACACACAGTGAGACACACACTCACGTCACCTCGAGGGAGGAAGGGGGTCCTTCCGGGCGCCGCCATCTTAGGCGCCCCGCGTGGCATCTGCAGGCTGCCTGCCCACTGCCTGTCGGAGCACCGAGGGGGAGGTTAGTGGAGCACCGGGGGGGAGGTGAGCGGAGCACCGGGGGGGAGCTGAGCGGGGAGCTGAGCGGAGCTCCGTGGGGGAGCTGAGCGGAGCACCGGGGGGAGCTGAGCGGGGAGCTGAGCGGAGCACTCCCTCGCGAGGGAGGAAGGGGGTCCTTCCGGGCGCCGCCATCTTAGGCGCCCCGCGTGGCATCTGCAGGCTGCCTGCCCACTGCCTGTCGGAGCACCGGGGGGGAGGTGAGCGGAGCACCGGGGGGGAGCTGAGCGGGGAGCTGAGCGTAGCACCGGGGGGGAGCTGAGCGGGGAGCTGAGCGGAGCACCGGTGGGGAAGTGAGTGGAGCACCGGGGGGGAGCTGAGCGGAGCACCGGGGGGGAGCTGAGCGGAGCACCGGGGGGGAGCTGAGCGGAGCACCGGGGGGGAGCTGAGCGGGGAGCTGAGCGGAGCAGAGGGGGGGTGCTAAGCGGAGCACCGGGGGGGTGCTGAGCGGAGCACCGGGGGGGAGCTGAGCGGGGAGCTGAGCGGAGCACCGGGGGGGAGCTGAGCGGGAGCTGAGCGGAGCACCGGGGGGGAGCTGAGCAGAGCACCGGGGCAGAGCTGAGTGGGGAGCTGAGAGGAGCATCGGGGGGGAGCTGAGCGGGAGCTGAGCGGAGCACCGGGGGGGAGCTGAGCGGAGCACCGGGGGGAGCTGAGCGGAGCACAGGGGGGGTGCTGAGCGGAACACCGGGGGGGTGCTGAGCGGAGCACCGGGGGGGAGCTGAGCGGGGAGCTGAGCGGAGCACCGGGGGGGAGCTGAGCGGGGAGCGGAGCACCGGGGGGGAGCTGAGCGGGGAGCGGAGCACCGGGGGGGAGCTGAGCGGGGAGCTGAGCGGAGCACCGGGAGTGAGCTGAGCGGGGAGCTGAGCGGAGCACCGGGGGGGGAGCTGAGGGGGGGAGGTGAGTGTGATGGGGGTGGGAGAGGACAGAGAGAGAGAGGTGTGTGTGTGTGTGTGTGTGTGTGTGTGTGTGTGTGTGTGTGTGTGTGTGTGTGTGTGTGTGTGTGTGTGCGCTTCCACTTTGTAACTTGTATCATGTGTGAGTGTTCTATTCACTCACTGAGAAAATCCAGTCGGATCTCCAAACAGGTAAAGATAAAAAAAAAACTCACCAGGGGTTAATTATGTATGTGTATATATATGGGCGGGCCAAGGGACCAATGAGATTTCCCCTAGGGGCACAGGAAGATGCAGACAGGCATACAGTGCTTTCACAAATATATAATAAGATATGAAACGGTTTATGGGATATTTGTATAACTCCGGTTCCATAGGTCGTAGCGGGCTGAAATTTGGACCCTATAGTGTACCACTTCCGGCATTAAGGTCTGAAAAGTTTGGACCCGCTGGACCTACCAGAACTGGGTATTTTAATATGTGTAGGTATTAAAATGTATATGGGGTTTTGGGTCTGCTCTGAAAACTGCAGACTCCATCTGCTATGTAAATAGGCAGGAAGAGCATCCTGCAAGAATTAACATAGCCTGGTGATCAAAGGCTAATTGCCCTAATTGTTTATACTGGGGCAGGAACCAAGGAACTGAGTGTTTTTTAAGTGTGATACTTCACACTTACAATGGAAGCCAAAATCTGCTCCAAAGAGATTTTTGCTAGACAGCTTGGTGCCTTGAGTGTAAGAGAAGGGTTGAAATGGTATATAAGTCAGAGTCACCCCTTACTCAAATGTCTTTCATGTGTCTTCATGATCTGCATGTATTGCTGTGATGATGTCAACATCTGAAACTGAATTATGGAAGAAATGGCCCATCCTGTATCCTGATGGCTTTTCTTGTCCTAACCTTTAAGTAAGTGTCCATATTTTGTCTGTTATTTGTATATCTCGTGTGTTCACCTTTTTCAAGGAATAAATTATATTTTTATCATATCTAAGTCTCGTCCGGTTCAACCCAGTTATATCTTTGGTGGTGTATTATTATAGCCTGTCTCAAAGCTCCCGTCACAGACATCCACACCTAAGCTGCAAGAAAGAGCTGCAGTGATGCACAATAAAGCTATCTGTTCATTATACCTCTGCCTGGGTGTCAGTTCCTGGGCAGGAGGGGCAAGGAGTGTTGTGGTGGGAGCTGACGTCCTGCATCCCAGGAGCCCATCACAGCTGGAGGCGATGAAGCACTGACGATCAAAAGAACCAGAGAACCCCAAAAGCCTGTCCTGTTGCCCCTTACCATCACGGCAATACTCAGCTCTCCTGAACCAGCAGGTATGCCTCAGCACCACACTAACATTAGTAACAGCAGTGGATCTCCCAGAGGAGGGGGGAACAGTGTTACTTTTGGAGGTGCTGCTGAGATTATCAGGACAGGCTTTCAGGCTTAACATAGCAGTATAAGACCAGAAGAGAAAAGTACTATCTCAGCTCTGGCTCTACAGAAAGAGAAAGAGAGGGGGACAGGGGTAGTCAAGGGGATCTATGATCTGCCGGAAGCTGCAGCCTGTTCTGCCTAAGGATGTTTGGGTTGGGATATAGCTACTGTCCTGTTCAAATTAAGTCACCCTTATGGATTGATTGTAACGCGTGGCTCACCACAAACGAGGCGCGACTGCGGGGCTGAGGTAGGGAATTAGATAGAACGCCAACCACAACCGCGAGGGCGCAAGAGTGTAGGATTGTCGTGCAGGCCGGATCAGGATAATAGAGGTCAACGTAAACGAGGTACTTGCCGTGTCCAGGAGTGTAGATTAGCGGATCATTGGGGTACGTAGCCGGAGTCAGGATTGGAGAGGGTAGAGTAGTCGTAATGCCAGAGCCAGGGTCAGTGCAGTAGAGAGGAGCGTCGTAGTATTCCAAAGTGTCAGGTAGATATCCAGGCAGGGTCAGACAGCAAGATCAGACAGACAGATTCCAGGAGATGAGGTTCAGCGTCACACTAACAGGAGTTATGCTCGGCAATGACTGAGAGTTCTTGGAGCCTATCTAAGGGCCCTCACACCAATGGGAGGCAACCAGGAAGTGGAGCTGCAGTTCAGGATAGGCTGCTGGATCGCGCAGGTGCGTCCTATTGAACAGCCAATTGCAAACGCATCAGAGTGCGCGCGTTGTGCGCAATCCGCGCATCACATAGGCGACCCGGTCGCGCGCCATTGTTGTGTGTCACCACACATGCGCCAGTATGGGGGCGGAGACCAGAGGCGGGACCCACGGGAACGGAGGAGGAGCGCGGAGCATAGCCACACCGTGCAAGTCTGACATCAGGGCAGGGGTGGGACCGAGGGCGTGACAGGTGTGTTACCGGAAACACGTCACTGAGGGCGGGACAGGTCTCCGAAACTCCCTTCTCCTGCTTCTGTACTCTGTCGCGCTCTTGTATTGCTCTGCTCTGCTCGATGCAATCACTCTCACAAACTGCACTGGTAGTGCAGAGCAGAGCAATACAAGAGCGCGACAGAGTACAGAAGCAGGAGAAGGGAGTTTCGGAGACTTGTCCCGCCCTCAGTGACGTGTTTCCGGTAATGGAGCGACAGACGGCATCAGGAGAACCAGCCCATGGTGACGCATATGATGATGCAGAACTAAGGAAGTGTTTGGAGTCTCCCCCGATCGCCACGTGTCCATCAGTAGCTGCCGCCGGACTGCACACACACATCATATCCCTGTCTGTATTGTCTGGACGTCTTGTAAGTAGGATTCCGGTTTTACACACCGGATCCGTCATCTGCTCTAGGCAATTTTATTGTTGTTTTATTAAATTACTCTTTTACCATTTGTCAGCCTACCTGTCATTGTCTTATGTTTGTCTTGTCCTATGTGTTTTATGTTCAGTCTTAACACTGTTGCACTATGATTTTTCCTTTTTTCTCCCTTGCTTCATACATGTAATTCGTTGCTGTGGAGCCTGCTGTCTAAAGATTGGATTTTCTTCCATTGGACATTGTCATTATTTGGACTACACTATTGTTCCTGCATTTGGACTTTGAGGCGCCGGTCTGTATTGTTATTTTCTGAAGCAAAAAGTGGCACTGTGTGCTCATTTGCATGTCATTTCCCAGAATCCCTTGCTGCAGTGAAAGTGCTGTGTGCTGGGTGATAATGGTGAAAGGTGGGGTTGCAGACCTGCCTAAGACATGCAAATGAGCATACAGTTGTGTATATATATATATATATATATATATATATATATATATATATATATCTACTATATATTTCTGAGTTCACTGTATGTCTGCGTCCCTAGCGGCAATCTCATTGGTCCCTTGGCCTCTCCCGGTGCCCCTCACTCTCTCCCCCCTCCCCACGCTCCGCAACATCCCCAGCCGCACCATCACCCTCACCGTGCGCCGCGGAGAGCAGCAAACTCCAGCCTCCTCCTCCCTCGCGGCGCGGCCCGGGCCTCCTGCTCTCCCCCTCACGTGCGCCGCTACCGGAGAGGGGAAGCGCGGCCCGGGCCTCCTGCTCTACCCCTCACGTGCGCCGCTCCGGAGGGGGGAAGCGCGGCCCGGGCCTCCTGCTCTACCCCTCACGTGCGCCGCTACCGGAGAGGGGAAGCGCGGGCCTCCTGCCTCAGGGAGCGGCCTTCACCCCCCCTCACCCCCCTTCACCTCCCCTCACCCCCCTCACCTCCCCTCCACCCCCCCCCCCCCCGGCGCCGCTACAGTCAGTGGGGGAGCGAGCGCCCGGGACACAGCGGGGGAGCGGCCACAACACGCTGCCTCAGATCCACGTGGGAGCTGCCGGACGGGTGAGGGAGCTGCCGGACGGGTGAGGGAGCTGCCGGACGGGTGAGTGAGCTGCCGGAGACGGGTGAGTGAGCTGCCGGACGGGTGAGGGAGCGGCCGGACGGGTGACTGAGCGGCCTTCACCTACCCTCACCCCCCTTCACCTCCCCTCACCCACCCCTCCCTTCCACCTCCACCTCCCTTCACCCCCCCTCCACCTCCCCTTCACCCCCCCTCCACCTCCCCTTCACCCCCCCCCACCTCCCCCCCCTCCACCTCCCCCCGCCCTCCACCTCCCCCCCCCATCCACCTCCCCTTCACCCCCCCCATCCACCTCCCCTTCACCCCCCCCCCCACCTCCCCACCCCCCCCTCCACCTCCCCCTCCCCTCCACCTCCCCTCCCCTTCCCCCTCCACCTCCCCTCCACCTCCCCTCCCCCTCCACCTCCCCTCACCCCCCCACCCCTCCCCCTCCCCTCCCCTCCCCCTCCACCTCCCCTTCACCCCCCCTCCCCCTCCACCTTCCCACCTCCTCCCCCCCTTCCCACCTCCTCCCCCCCCCTTCCCACCTCCTCCCCCCCTTCCCACCTCCTCCCCCCCCCTTCCCACCTCCCCCCCCCTTCCCACCTCCTCACCCCCCCTTCCCACCTCCCCCCCCCCACCTCCTCCCCCCCCCTTCCACCTCCTCCCCCCCCCTTCCCACCTCTCCCCCCCCTTCCCACCTCCTCCCCCCCCCTTCCCACCTCCTCCCCCCCCTTTCCACCTCCTCCCCCCCCCTTCCCACCTCCTCCCCCCCCTTCCCACCTCCTCCCCCCCCCTTCCCTCCTCCTCCCCCCCCCTCCACCTCCTCCCCCCCTTCCCACCTCCTCCCCCCCCCCTTCCCACCTCCTCCCCCCCCCCCTTCCCACCTCCTCCCCCCCGCCCTTCCCACCTCCTCCCCCCCGCCCTTCCCACCTCCTCCCCCCCCCCCTTCCCACCTCCTCCCCCCCTTCCCACCTCCTCCCCCCCTTCCCACCTCCTCCTCCCCCCCCTTCCCACCTCCTCCTCCCCCCCCCTTCCCACCTCCTCCCCCCCCCTTCCCACCTCCTCCCCCCCCTTCCCTCCTCCTCCCCCCCCCCTTCCCACCTCCTCCCCCCCCTTCCCACCTCCTCCCCCCCCCTTCCCACCTCCTCCCCCCCTTCCCACCTCCTCCCCCCCCCCCTTCCCACCTCCTCCCCCCCCCTTCCCACCTCCTCCCCCCCCTTCCCACCTCCTCCCCCCCCTTCCCACCTCCTCCCCCCCGCCCTTCCCACCTCCTCCCCCCCGCCCTTCCCACCTCCTCCCCTCCCCACCTCCTCCCCTCCCCCCTTCCCACCTCCTCCCCCCCCTTCCCACCTCCTCCCCCCCCTTCCCACCTCCTCCCCCCCCCCCTTCCCACCTCCTCCCCTCCTCCCCCCCCCTTCCCACCTCCTCCCCTCCTCCCCCCCCTTCCCACCTCCTCCCCCCCCTTCCCACCTCCTCCCCCCCCTTCCCACCTCCTCCCCCCCCCTTCCCACCTCCTCCCCCCCCCTTCCCACCTCCTCCCCTCCTCCCCCCCCCTTCCCACCTCCTCCCCTCCTCCCCCCCTCTTCCCACCTCCTCCCCCCCCCTTCCCACCTCCTCCCCCCCCCCCTTCCCACCTCCTCCCCCCCCTTCCCCCCTCCTCCCCCCCCTTCCCACCTCCTCCCCCCCTCCTCCCCCCCCTTCCCACCTCCTCCCCCCCCTTCCCACCTCCTCCCCCCCCCTTCCCACCTCCTCCTTCCCACCTCCTCCCCCCCCTTTCCCACCTCCTCCCCCCCCCTTCCCACCTCCTCCCCCCCCCCCTCCCCACCTCCTCCCCCCCCCCCTCCACATCCTCCCCCCCCCTTCCCACCTCCTCCCCCCCCCCCTTCCCACCTCATTGGTCCCTTGGCCCGCCCCCGCACACCTCTCATTGGCCTGAGGCGGAGTGACGGGCCAAAGGACACGTAGACACACACACATACACACACGTAGACACACACACACACACGTAGACACACACACACACACACATACAATGTATACACACACACACACGTATACACACACACACACACACACACACACACACACACTATCCCCAGCACCAACACATCAGCACACCGGTATCCCATGCCCCCCCAGCACACTGGCATTATCGGCTCCCCGCCATTCCCAGCCCCCATCAACACCATCAGCACTCACACATCGCCATCTTTGCACCTCCCCCATCGGCACACCCACATCAGCACCAAACCCTCCCAAATCACCACACCGATACAATCACCATAAGTACAGCCACAGCAGCACTACCACCGCACATGGGCCGCGTGGACCACTCCCCACCCAAATGCCACACCCACACCACAAACATCCCGGGCAACGCCGGGGCTCTCAGCTAGTATATATATAAAATATATATATTTATATATAGCATATACTGTATGCTGTATACAGTATATGTATATAAATACCTTGCTTGGGAGCCCACCAGGGGTCAGTGGTGTGTATAGGAGCTCAGTACAGGATAGGAGCTGGTTAGGGGGCGCTCTGGCTTCTCCTCTCCCATGTCTCTCTGGTCTCCGTGCGGCAGTGGGAGCCCCGGCAGAGATCACAGGACTGTGTGCTGCCAGTCCTGGCTGTAGGTGTACTCTGTGCTTCTTAAACATGCGCAGACTGGCATACTGTAACACACACACACACACACACACACACACACACACACACACACACACACACACACACACACACACACACACACACACACACACACACACACACACACACACACACACACACACACACACACACACACACACACACACACACACACACACACGTTCCCTCTCACATATATTATATATTTCATAAATATACATCATATATCTAATCTACCTGTGTGCAGCCAGGCAGAGATATTTGTAATGACTGCCTTAAGTTTATGTAGAAATATGTGTCAACGTGTGTGCCTATATTATATAGTGACAGTGTTAAATAACTATATATTATATAGTGCATTAACTCTTGCACTTTGAGGCACACACGTAAATGTACAGTATATGTACATTGATCTGTTCACAGGTATGTACATGCTGAAACACACACACACACACTAACACACTTGCTGTTAAACTCCCACACAGTGCTGATTTCTTCCCTGACTGTCACTCCCGCAGAGGGAACGCAAACACAGCATAGCCATGGAGACCAACCTGCAGAAGAGGAAGGATGGCAGGAAAGCTCTGCGCATCAAGGTGATCAGCATGGGCAATGCTGAGGTGGGCAAGGTAAGGGCAATGCTGAGGTGGGCAAGGTAAGGGCAATGCTGAGGTGGGCAAGGTAAAGGCAATGCTGAGGTGGGCAAGGTAAGGGCAATGCTGAGGTGGGCAAGGTAAGGGCAATGCTGAGGTGGGCAAGGTAAGGGCACTGTCCATCAAGGTAATGCTCCACATCTACCACGTACCTTACTGCACGGAACGCTCGCTCCTTTCTGTAACAATCAGCCCATAACACACTGTATGCCCGCTAGATTGTAAGCTCTCAAGACGACCAGGGCCCTCATTACCTTCTCTATCTATTCGCACTTGTTTGTCCTTATTTGTTTATCATTCTGTTTATGTAATATACATAACTCTGTACCCACATTGTATCGCGCTGTGGAATATGTTATCACATAAACAATAATAATAATGAATTGTCAACCCCCCCCCCCCCTCTTCTAAATCAGGCTCTTGCTCTGAGAACATTGTATGCTATAATGGGATCGCGCCCTTTAAAGTATGAAATCTCACTTTTGAGTGAATTATTAGGCTTTATATCCATGTGTGTGTTTACTAACATAAATAACGACAAAAGTATTTCATTGTGTACATAGCACTGAACTCTCTCATATTTGGCTGTGTTCTTTCTGCCCATGTGCATTAGTTCAGTTATGGGGGATGGGGTTGTCTCTGATCCTATATCTTTATTTAGCCCTGGCCATATGCGCTTCTCTTTACAGTAAAATTATACTCGACATAAAACCGGGAAACAGTGGGATAAGCTCTTAATGATAAAGTCAACATTGCGGGCAAGAGTCCCTTCCAATAGAGCTGACCGCTCCCAGGAGATCCTCAAACTCAGAATATCACTTTAAAATACAACTATTAGAAATCATTTAGACCAGGAGTAGTCAACGCCAGTCCTCAAGGGCCACTAACAGGTCAGGTATTCAGGATATCCCTGCTTCAGCACAGGTGGCTCAGGCTCTTTAACTGAGCCACCTGTGCTGAAGCTGGAATATTCTAAAAACCTGACCTGTTTGGGGGGTCTTAAGCACCCTTACATTAAATCGTATGTGCTGGCAAACTGCAAACCATCTAACTCCAGGGCAACACACAAGCAAGAAATACATAAATCCAGCACTTTGTGCGTGTGTTGTCAACAGAGTTCTGATTGATTGAAAGCTGGTTACGTAGGAGGTAATTATTTCATATTTACTGTTCCTCGGCAGAATGTAATTTTACACCCACAACACTGATTGCAACTAAATGCTATTTTTAAACAAATCCCAATCTTTTTTGGACAGAAACTTAGACAACATTAGTTTATATGTTCTCCATCATTGCGTGAATAGTTAGTCTCTGGTGGCAAGCAAGGAGTAGCCTTAGATCAGGGGTCTGATTTGATCAGTGGCTGGGGCGCTCCCACCCCTCTTTCTGCACAATGTAAGATGGTACAGTATACCCAGCTGCAAAAGGAGGTGAAGGGTTGAGTTTTCCAAAATCACATTTTTTAGGGCAACTAGCATGCACTTTATTTTGTCGAATGGTGAACTAAAGGAGTTAAATTGCTTGTAACTGCAGTACATGTTTCTTACAGACATTCCCATCTACGACATTGTTTCCGTAACGCATTACACATCTGTCTAAAATAAATAAATAAAATAAAACTACCTCGCTGTTCTGGTGCAGAGGGCCTTCATGCCCCTACAATGTACATGAATGGTTAAGAAATATGTCTTAGGAAGTTGTGGTGCCCGTCCTATATTCAACCAGGTGACTTTCTAAAAGTATATAAGTAAACTCCTAACAGCCATTGCTGCTAGCAGCCATGCTTTTAAGCAGATATGCTTTTAAGTATATATGTTTCAAGTATTTATGAAGTTTAAAAAGGAAGTTCAAAAAGAAGTGGAAAAGTGGACATCACCTACTGCTTCTGATTCCTGCTTTTGATCTACGTTGGAAAAGAGGATATCATCTATCCCAGACTGCACATCTCAACACTTAACTATTGCTGTGATGCCGCCTTTATTTTTTATATTTGCTGTAACCTCACTTATTTTCAAATTATGCACTTCCTTCCACCAGTCTCCTTATGTCTCTAACTCTATTCATATATCTCCATCTCTCCTTTCTTCCCCACTTCTCAGTTCACATGAACTCCTTTCTTACCTGCGTCCTCTGTCACCACACAGCTATACCTCCTGCACTAAAACACACCCCTACAAATCATCCTCACACATCCTCTTTCTATCCATGCTTCTCCTCCTTGCTTCTGGGGATATCTCTCCCAATCCTGGTCCCTGCCTTATTTCTACTTGCTCTCGTCCTCGCCTACCACATACAACTTCTACTCCTTCTGGTGTTAACCCCTCCAACCTCATACCCATCCCCTGCCACCCTCCCTCCTCTCTCCCTTTCTCCTGTGCCCTTTGGAATGCTCGCTCCCTCTCTAACAAGTTCCTCTCTGTGCATGACTTCTTTCTCTCTCACTCCCTGCTTCTCTTTGCTATAACTGAGACCTGGCTCACTCAGTCTGACTCTGCTCTGGAAGCTGCCCTCTCTTATGGTGGCCTTTCCTTCTCCCACACTCCGCGCCTTGATGGCAGGGGTGGAGGTGTGGGGCTCCTGCTCTCCTCTCTCTGCCGTTACCGAACTATTCCTATTCCCCCCTCTCTTGCCTTTCCCTCCTTTGAGGTTCACACTGTCCAGATCTTCTCTCCTCTCCCTGTTCATGTGGCGGTCATGTATCGCCCACCTACCTCTACTCATCCCCCTTCTGCCTTTCTCTCTCACTTTGAATCCTGGCTCTCTTTCTTCCTCTCCTCAGACTCCCCTGTTCTTCTCCTTGGGGACTTCAATTGCCACATTGATGACCCCTCTCTCCCTTGGGCTTCCCGCTTTCTTTCTCTAACCTCTTCTTTTGGCCTTCAACAGTGGACTGCAGCCAGCACCCACAAGGATGGCCACTACTTAGACCTGGTTTTCACTAAAAAATTCTCTCTCTCTGATTTCTCCATTTCCCCTTTTCCTCTCTCTGACCATCACCTCATCTCATTCTCTCTATCTCGCTTCTCAACTTCTCCACCTCCATCTACACCCCGGTTCTGCAGAAACCTGCGCTCTATTCACTTACCTGACTTTGAGTCCACGTTACACTCCTCCCTCTCCTCTCTCAGATCTGCTACAGACCCTGACAAACTGGTCAGGAACTACAACTCTGCCTTGTCCTCCTCTCTTGATCTACATGCCCCGCTTTCTCTCTGCCGCACTCACCCTTTTAACCCTAGACCCTGGTTAAATTCCCACACGCGCATGCTGCGCTCCTCTGAACGCCTCTGGAGGAAATCTCATACTCTCGCAGACTTCCTTCACTACAAATTTATGCTATCCTGTTTCAACTCTGCCCTCTCGCAAGCTAAACAAGCCTACTTTTCTTCACTAATCAACATGCACAAGTCTAACCCACGCCGACTGTTCTCTGTCTTTGATACTCTACTCAAACCACCCTCCGCTGCCTCTCCTTCCTCCATCTCCGCTCAGGACTTTGCTGACTATTTTAAGGAAAAGGTGGAATCCATACGTCAGAACATCCCCTCTGTTTCTTCCTCCCATCCTACACCTCTTCCTAACTCTCCTCCTGCCTTCCTTGACTCTTTTTCCACTGTCTCAGAGGAGGATGTGTCGCTGTTGATCGCCTCTTCTCCCTCTACCACTTGCCCTCTTGACCCCATTCCCTCCCATCTCCTAAAACCTCTTGCTCCTACTATAATCCCTACGCTCACGCACATTTTTAACTCCTCCCTCTGCTCTGGAACCTTTCCATCCTCCTTCAAACATGCAACAGTCATACCATTACTCAAAAACAGCAAGCTTGACCCTACCTGTCTTTCTAACTATCGGCCTGTCTCCCTCCTGCCTTTTGCCTCTAAACTCCTTGAACGTCTTGTATTCGCTTGCTTGCTCCATTTTCTCAACACCTATTCTCTCCTAGACCCTCTACAATCTGGCTTCCGTACTGCTCACTCCACGGAAACAGCCCTCACTAAAATAACTGACGACCTCCATGCTGCCAAAGACAGATGTCATTACACTCTGCTCATATTACTCGACCTCTCTGCAGCATTTGACACCGTGGACCACCCTCTTCTCCTTCACATTCTCCATACTCTTGGCATTCGGAACAAAGCTCTATCCTGGATCTCATCCTACCTCTCCCATCGTACTTTCAGTGTCTCTTCTGCTAATACCTCCTCCTCCTCTATTGATCTCTCTGTGGGGGTACCCCAGGGCTCTGTCCTGGGACCTCTTCTCTTTTCTCTGTATACACTCTCTCTAGGTGACCTAATAACATCTTTTGGGTTTAATTATCACCTCTATGCTGACGACACACAAATATATTTCTCAACACCCGACCTTACACCTACTGTACAAACCAAAGTTTCTGAATGTCTCTCTGCTATATCATCCTGGATGGCCCTCCGCCGCCTTAAACTCAACATGGCTAAAACAGAGCTCCTCATACTTCCTCCCAAACCTGGCCCTACTACCTCCTTCCACATTACTGTTGGAACTACGATCATTCACCCAGTAGCCCAAGCACGCTGCCTTGGGGTCACACTCGACTCCTCTCTCACATTTGCCCCTCACATTCAAAACATTTCTAAAACCTGTCGCTTTTTCCTCCGCAATATAACAAAGATACGCCCTTTCCTCTGTTGCTCGACTGCTAAAACTCTGACTCAGGCCCTCATTCTCTCCCGTCTTGATTACTGTAACCTCCTGCTGTCCGGCCTTCCTGCCTCTCACCTGTCTCCCCTACAATCTATCCTTAACGCTGCTGCCAGAATCACTCTACTCTTTCCTAGATCTGTCTCAGCATCTCCCCTCATGAAATCCCTCTCCTGGCTTCCGATCAAATCCCGCATCTCACACTCCATTCTTCTCCTCACTTTTAAAGCTTTACACTCTTCTGCCCCTCCTTACATCTCAGCCCTAATTTCTCGTTATGCAGCATCCAGACTCTTGCGTTCTTCTCAAGGATGTCTTCTTTCTACCCCCTTTGTATCTAAAGCCCTCTCCCGCCTTAAACCTTTTTCATTGACTGCCCCTCACCTCTGGAATGCCATTCCCCTCAGTACCCGACTAGCACCCTCTCTATCCACCTTTAAGACCCACCTTAAGACACACTTGCTTAAAGAAGCATATGAATAGGACTGTGGCTATTCTGAACACATGGCACATAAAGCTTGGCCCCCTGCAGATGCACTTACCAGAACTCCCTCCTACTGTCTCTGTACGTTCTCCCTACCTACCAATTAGACTGTAAGCTCCTCGGAGCAGGGACTCCTCTTCCTTAATGTCTAAAGCACTTATTCCCATGATCTGTTATTTATATTATCTGTTATTTATTGGATTACCACATGTATTACTGCTGTGAAGCGCTATGTACATTAATGGCGCTATATAAATAAAGACATACAATACAATGATGGACAACATTGAGTACCAGAAAATATACCGTTGTGCACACACAGTCAGTCGACCCTTGTTACCTACTTGGTATATATGTTGTTTTGCCTTTATATTACTATTCAAGCCATCTTTCTAGTTTCCTGTATTTCACTGATGGGAGACTCTTCCGGGCATCCACTACCTCATTTTTGGAGTCTACTGTACTAGGGTTTACTTTCTGAGACGTCGTGCTCGTTAAGAACCCTATTTCATACTTGGCCGTCTTCAAAATACTGTATATTCCTTCTCCTTTCTTGTATGTATATCTTTATATAGCGCCAGAAGTGTACTCCGCGCTTCAAAGAATACTGTACAGGGAATTATATTAATACAATAAATGCAGCAAAATAAGACAATAGGAAAGGAAATCCCTGTCCTGAACAGCTTACAATCTAAATGGTATGATGGGGAACTTACAGAGACAGCAGGTGAGGGAATAAGTGCAGTAGATGGCAGTGCTTGGTCACAATGGTTGGTAGGAGTGACTGGGTGTGGGACAGTAGCCAAGAGTGCAGGCTGCTGGGATGCTTGATTTGTGGGGCAAGTTTTAAGGTTAGTATTAAATCAGGTAGGTTAAAACCATTAGTAGGGGAAGAGGAGGCAGGATGAGAGCAGGTGTGTATATTGCTGGGTCCTGGATTAGGAGAGAGATCCCCAGCAGCAGGAAGCAGTAGGTAGAGAGAGGGTGTGAAAAGAGGATTGTTGGGGGTGCTTTTTATTGAAGGGTAAAGAAGTTGTTGAGAGAGAGGTGAGTAAATAGTGGTGCAGTGTATCGGTGGAGGGGAGGAGAGGTGAAGAAATGTGGATAGGTGGTGGGGGAATTTGGAGAGAACATAAACGTTTACAAAGGAGTGAGGAAACCGTAAACGGAAAAAGCAATAAAGGGCATAGTTAGATGCAGGGAGAGAGGTAGGAGGAGAGAGGTCCCAGGTATTGTAGGATAGGAAGAGTACACATTTTCAGAGCATTAAGGAAGTAAACTTCTCACAGTTGCAGAGGTTGTTTTTGTTGTTTTTGTTGTTGTTGTTGTTGAAGTTCGGAGTCCAGTTCTTGTATTGTTCACCTCAAATTCTAACTCCAAAATGAACTCCATAGACATTTTATATGTGGCACTTAAGATGTTCCCTGCTATATGTGGTTAGATCTTTAGACTTTCACAGTAAACGTTTTTATGGAAACCCTGTGCCATAGTTGCTTTTCTTTTAGACAATCTTTTATCGTATACAGTAACTTCTGGGGATGGGGCCAATGATCTTTAATGAGACATCACCATCCTATTTTTCTGTGCACTGTACATATCCCAATACTGCCAGTCTTTCCTTTGTTACACTGTGTCATTACTTCAGGCATTTTCCACTCATGTTGAAAATTAGGAAATCTTCCCTCGTTTTTGGTTACAGTAAGAACTCATGGTTGTCAATCTTGTTTGCTGCCTCCCCAGTGATCACATAACATTTATTGATGCCCACTCCATGTTTGATGACCAGCTAGAGAAACAGGGCAATAATTAAGAGGCAGTGGCTCAGATACACAAAATTCACCCATTCGTGGATCTGTGAATCTGGGCCAAAGAGTTAAAACAACCCCCCCTCAAACGTCAGGTTGCCGTGTTTTACAAACATTGTCCATATTAACTTTCCATATGGAGTGCCCGGTACGTCGAAGGCACATGCTCGTTTTCGAGGACGTGATGGGGCGGCCAACCCAATCGAAATGGAAGCGGAGCCAGATCCCAGGTATATGATAGAGCGATCACATGACCAGGCGTGCCGGAGGTTTGGTGGCACTTTAAAGATTAATTGTAGACGGCGCCTTTGTTGAACCAACAGTTTGCACTCTCTCTCTCTTCAGGCACGTTATCACATATATACTGTAACCGTCAGATCATTTTGACTTTTGCTTGTCACCAGTAATATATCATGTATACTTTGCCTTCATTCTTCTTGCGTTCATGGGCATTGAACCGTTTTAGTGCCAGAGTAACACACCGCGATCACGTTGCTGCTCCTCCGAGCCATCAATGTGGCGAACAGAAGAGCACTCCTTCTATTCTTCTTGTTCAGCACTCCACAGGACGCGGACCTGCCGTAGAAAGCCAATGACATATCTACTATATCATGGGCCACTACTCAGAGTGCCAGACCCCAAGACGCAGTGGCTACATCAAGGGGCACCCAAAGGTTTAACCCTTTGGGTGCAGTGAGGGCCACGGCACCAGAATGCCACGGGCCCTCCGGCAAACTGCGAGGACTGGTCATGTGACTACGGCGTTCCTTAAACCCAGAAACGGAAAAGGCGTCCTCTTCCATCTCCCCGCTGTGCAGATCATGCCCTGAGCTCTATAGGAACGCGGAACAAGATCTCCCCTAGAAAACAAGAACTCAGTGAGCTAGACGTAGACAGTCCTCAAGGGCCACCAACAGGTCAGGTTTTCAGGATATCCTTGCTGCAGCACATGTGGCTCAGTCAACTAAGTCACTGATTGAGCCACCTGTGCTGAACTCTTTATGGACGCCCGCGGGGTGAGTCTTTACGGGGCACTTGGAGCATGATGCAGGATATATTGTTTCCTTATGTTCACTATTATTTTCCAGAGTGTTTCTCTCAGACCTAAATTAGAAAAACCATTGAAACATTTGACATCATGACACCGTCTTTATGACCGAAATAGTGATTAGACTTGGGAGTCTTTCACCTGAACCCTTTGGGTGCCGGCTGGGCCCTTAACCCGGAAACAGAAGAGGACTCCTCTTCTACTTCCTTATACTTGAGATTATATTGTGTGGTCCATGAGAACGCAGGACGCCATCGTAGCTGAAAGTGATCACACCCCATGATGTAGTGACTTCGTCTTAGAGCGCCCAAAGGTTTAATTAAACGGTGGTATTGCTTGCTCCCACGAGCAGGGCCCTTATTACCTTTTGTCTTTCTGTTTGCGCTTGTTTCTCCTTATTTGGTATGTGATTCTGTGTATATAATTTATATCTCGCGAACCCCCATTGTACCACGCTGCAGAGTATGTTGGCGCTTTATATATAAACGATAATAATTATAATAATGCATGTGGCTCTGATGCTTTAAACATACGCTGTATTTCACTTTGAGTAGCACTTGTAGGCCTGAAGGGGAATCTGTTCAGCCTGCAATCCATTGTATTTAACCAACAGACAATTTATCAACCACTGGTTTCTTCGGATTAAAGGACAAACGGATGTAATTAAGTGCGTATCTGGCCGTGTTGGAGCTGTGGAGTAAGTTTGTCACAGATTGTGATATATTTCAAAGCACCAACAGAAGAGCAAGGAAGAAATCAGTGAGGTTTAAAAAACATACTGTGCACTGAAATGTCAGATCCGTTCCGCACAAATGAACCGCGCTTAGAAAGACGCGGCACTATAATCCTGTCCATCAAGGACAGCGCATCGTATGCTGCAACAATCTGTAACGCACCTTGAATTTAATGGTATGTTAAGTCGTAGCTCGGGCCACTACAAGTAATTCGATCGCAGTTGTGTTTTTTTATGTTCGAACTCTTAAGAATCTCTGCAATTATGTTATCAGGTGTGCATCCAGGCAAAAGAGCACACTGAAGGCTGCACGGCGTGAAGAACCAGGAGGACTTCATCTTTAGTGCATCTTGCAAAGTGCCGCTCCTGCTTTTAGTGTCGAAAGGCATTATATTCTAGCCGTTCTTTGTACTTTTTTTTTTCCTCCTCAAACAGCCTGCTCCTGTTGTATGCTAAACAGACTGCACATTACATATCCTTTGATAGAAACATGGAAATTGACAGCAGATAAGAACATGGCCCAACCCACCTAGTGTGACCGTTTCCCAATCGGTTGTGAAACCTCTGATCCTATTAGACCCTTGGCTTGCTTTCATACTTGGACGAGCCTGGTGTCTATCCCAAGCTGTTTTGACTTCCTTTCCTGTACTAGCTGCCACCACCTCCGCTGGGGGACTATTCAATGAATAGAGCTTAACCTATCCATTTACTTCTACGGTTTAATTACTAGTTGTTTCTTGGCGTCATCACTTTTTGGATATAGTCGTCACCAGTAGCAACTCGTGTAACATCCAGTAGTTTCCGAATTCTCTGCCTGTTAAATATGCATCAATAAAAAAACACACACAATGAAGCCCTTGCAAAGCTGATCAGTCAGGAGTTTGGTGAGCTTTTATCATGTTATTCAAGGGGTGATTCTGACTTGGGGTAACATGAAGCTGGGGGTACATTTAATGTGAGACCCATGATGCCAGAGTGCGAAGGGGGTGGTTTGTGTGACTATATTTGCTTTCCTGGTTAGGGGAGCAGTTACTATAGAAGTTGCTTATGTTCAAGTTTTTGCCTTTTCTTTGCCTCAATTGAATTTTCTGGGTTTGGTATTAAAACAATCCGCTCTGCTCGATGTTATTATATAAAAAAAAAATCTTGCACCTCATCTGCTTGTAAAAAACAAAAATAATACTGTGCGCTACTATCTAACGCAGGAATTGAAATATATATAAATACAGTGCAGTGACTAAACCATATAGATAAGTGAGAAAGAATAAACCACAATTACCACAGTGAAGGTGTGTAAATAAATAAATAAATTATATCACATAACCGTGTAACTGATAAGGGCGTCTGCTGTTTTAAACACAGGGGGTGGCTCAGCACCCCCCACACACTCTAAGAGATGGAAACAAAAGAAACAGCGCACAACGCCAAATAGTGAAGCAAGTATTGCAATGTATTGGTAATTAAAGGGTAATTAATCTGCGTACATCATATCAGTGGAATAGGTGCATTTAGTGTGTATCACACTGGTTACCACTCAGCAGCTGTTGTCAGAAGAGTCTGGTGCTTGCTTCTCTCAGCGGGAGCCGCTACGTTGGTTCAGGAGCAGGATTCTTGTCCAAAACCCCTCATCCGGCAGTACGTCGCTCCCAAGGGGGTTTCCCTTTAAGCAGCCAGGCTCCGTTGCAGGTATTGGTGCTCGGTGGGACCGCTCAAGCTTCCAAGCCGTCTGGAGCAGCTCGTGTGGCTCAACAGACAGATCCACTATACGGAGGTTAGACCTCAGCTTGCAGGGGCACACTCAGCGTGCCACGATGCCGCTCCGTCGCGGGGTACTGCGTGATGACGTCACAGTCTCCGCAGCAGGGAAGGAATCGGCAGGGAGGTAGTAAAAGTCTCTCAAAGTCTCTCACTGAGGTCTAACCTCCGTATAGTGGATCTGTCTGTTGAGCCACACGAGCTGCTCCAGACGGCTTGGAAGCTTGAGCGGTCCCACCGAGCACCAATACCTGCAACGGAGCCTGGCTGCCTAAAGGGAAACCCCCTTGGGAGCGACGTACTGCCGGATGAGGGGTTTTGGACAAGAATCCTGCTCCTGAACCAAAGTAGGGGCTCCCGCTGAGAGAAGCAAGCACCAGACTCTTCTGACAACAGCTGCTGAGTGGTAACCAGTGTGATACACACTAAATGCACCTATTCCACTGATATGATGTACGCAGATTAATTACCCTTTAATTACCAGTACATTGCAATACTTGCTTCACTATTTGGCGTTGTGCGCTGTTTCTTTTGTTTCCACCTCATCTGCTTGTCTGCAGTCCCCAGTTCCTGCGGCACCGCCAAACGGGCAAAATCATTTCTCCGCTCGATACAAATTGGCTGCAACGTCAGGGCTCACTTTGTTAGCAACAGAAAGTATTATGTCACCTCCTCCCCATCTCGATCCTCCCTCTCCTCCCCATCCCCCCTCCTCCCCATCCCCCCTCCTCCTCCCCATCCCCCCTCCTCCTCACCATCCCCCCTCCTCCTCACCATCCCCCCTCCTCCCTCCCATCCCCCCTCCTCCCCATCTTCCCCTCCTTCTCCTCCCCCCGTCTTCTTCCTCCCCCTCTCCCCTCCTTTCCTCCCCCCTTCCTTGTCCTACAGAAGTGGTATTTTTTTACTGTAGAGTGAGTGGAGGGTTTTTGTCACTTTTACACACCATAACTTTTTCATTTCTGGTTCTCGCCTTTACTGGCATATAAAACGCAATATGTTTCCTCGTTGGCTATATGTTTGCCATTGTTACAGTTGTCCTTTTAATGAATAAATGTATGTGACCGCGCGCTGTTTGTATGTGCAGCAGCTGGGATTCTAAGTCACTTGTCCTCTCTCTACTCAGAGCTGCATTATAAAGCGTTACTGCGAGAAGAGATTTGTCCCCAAGTATCAAACGACTATAGGAATCGATTATGGGGTAACAAAGTAAGTAATCAATGCTTTGCCTGCCTTATTCCCTCTTAATAATGTAACAATGTCCTGAAGGAATAAAGTGGATGTAAAAGGACACCTTAGCCCCCTGCTTTCTCCCTGGGTGTTCGGGAGTCGCTCACCTTGTTGCCCTCTGGAGTCTGCCTCGCTGAAGCAGGTTTGCACTGTCACACTATCTGTGGCTTTCTTCTGTCGGTGGAAGGAAATTGCTGCAAGGAATGTAGTAGATTTTTGTGACCACAGATTTCTGCAGCTTTTTAACAATAAGTAAAAGTCGCAATC
The DNA here is from genome assembly GCF_040206685.1 of Ascaphus truei. Lineage (NCBI taxonomy): Eukaryota > Metazoa > Chordata > Amphibia > Anura > Ascaphidae > Ascaphus > Ascaphus truei. Next base: position 399,906,820 of record NC_134486.1, read on the forward strand.
CTGCTGCTGATTTGTTTTTTTTTTAATTATATATATATGTGTGTGTGTGTGTGTGTGTGTGTGTGTGTATATATATTTATATTTATAGGCTCTCTGAACCCTCTCTGCTTTTCCCTCTTTACCAAAACTACTTTAGCGGTGTTCAAGCTTCCTAAATCAAAATGGACACAACATCTCAGAGGTCCAGGGGCTGATGCAGTTTTAATTGAAAGCAAGTTGTAGCTGCAAAATTGGCCTGGAAGTGCACAATTAATTAATGCTTGTCTTTTGTGAAAATGATAGAAACAATAATAAGACAGTGAAAGGACTTCTCTATGGACAGATGAGCGGACTTGGAACTCCATCCCTCAATACCCCCAACTGGTCAGGTTTTCAGGATATCCCTGCTATAGCACAGGCGGTTCAATCCGTCCCTGCTTCAGCACAGGTAGCTCAGTCAGCCCCTGCTAAAGCACAGGTGGCTCAATACTGAGCCACTGATTGAGTCACTTGTGCTGAATCAGGGATAGCCTGAAATCCTGACCTGTTTGGGGGGGTTTTGAGTACTGGAGTTGATAACACCTGGATTAGAAGATTATTAGGATAAAGAATTACTGTGAAATACAATATATTCACATTCCACTGCATCAACGAATGTAATTAAGCCTGATCATATCTTCGTGTGTGCCTTTTTAGAGTGCAAATTAGAGACCGGGAGATCAAAGTTAACATATTTGACATGGCAGGCCACCCCTTCTTCTACGAGGTAAGTATTTTTGTTTCTTTGATTCATGTCCGTATTTTAAACTAGTGATAGATAAATGTACATTAGTTTGAAGTTGTCACACAAGAATATGTAATGATTCTTACTGACATAGTTCATTCTTTTTGTCGTCCTTGGTCGTTCTTACTCCATTTGTAGGATCGAAGGAGGTCTACCGAGCTGAACTGCATTAATTTCGGCTCCAGGGACCCCCTTATTCCTGAGATAGTTACCTCCGTAGGGGTGCCGGTATCTCCATGCGGAAATGTCCCTTGTCACGCGGGCCAATAGGAAGCCAGCCAGGGATTGTGTCGCGGCTTCTTATTGGCCCACTAGACATTAGAAGCCGACATTATGTGAGCCCCAACAAGCCCCGTCGGAGCTGCTAGCTGCAGACATACCGGCACCCTCTACGTAGGGAAGTGTCTCGATAACCAGGGGGTCCTCAGAGCTGAAAATAACGCAGTTCCGCTCCCGAGACCCCCTGCTTCAATCTTATAACTCAAAAAAAATAAACAAAACAGAAATGGCAACCTGGAGTGTGTAAAATTATTATTTCTAGGCATGTTGTACAGAGACGTTTGTTTGGGGAGGGCTATACATTTTGCTATCGCCGTATAAGTAATCCTTATTTTCCTCGGGTGATTGTTTCAAAATGATTCACTTTAGTGCTGTATGACAAAGGGTTTCTTTGCCAAATCCATCAACAATCCTGTATTGAGAGCATAGTTAAGATTCACATTTAAGGGCACAATGAACATAGTAAGAAGTTTAAAGCACAAAACAGAAGTACTCTTAGGGCCGGTGCTACCACTAGGCGACTTAGGGTGGCTCATTTTGGGGGGGCGGCGGTAGCAGAGGAGGACAACGGCAGCGGGAGAAGAGGAAGGAGGAGGCGGGTGGAAGAGGACGGCAGGAACAGGGCAGCAGGAGAAGAGGACTGAAGACCACGGGAGCGAAGTAGGGCACCAGAGGAGGAAGACAGTGGACAGCGGCAGCAGGAGAAGAGGACGGAGAACCATGTGAGCGGCACAGGAGGACGACTTCCTTTTGTCTGCCGCTGCTACAGCGCAGCTCCTCCCTGGCCATTCTTCTGTGTCGCCCGGCTCCGCTCACATGGCCCTCAGTCCTCTTCTCCCGCCGCCTTCCTCCTCTGCTGCCTTGCTCCTGCTGTTCTCCGTATCCTTCTCCCGGCACCGCCTGAAGTCCTCTACCTCTGTCCTCTTCTCCCTTTACCGCCCGCCGTCATCCTCTGTCCTTTTCTCCTGCTGCCGCCCACCGTCCTCCTGCTCTTCTGCCCTAATTCACTGAAGCACGGTAGGTGAGAGGAGGAGGGGTAAGAGAGGAAAAGGAGCGGGTGAGAGAGGAGAAGGAGCGGTGAGTGAGGAACAGGAAAAGGAGCAGGTGAGAGAGGAGGAGGTGGTGGGTGAGAGAGGAAAAGGAGCGGGAGAGAGGAGGAGGTGTGAAAAACGGGGTGAGAGGAGAAGGTGTGTGGAAGGAGGGGGTGAGAGAGGAAGGGGAGAAGAAGTGGTGAGAGAGGAATGAGGTGGTGAGAGGAAGGGTAGAAGGAGGGGTGAGAGGGAGGAGAAGGGGGTGAGAATGAGAAGGGTGAGAGGAAGAGGAGGAGGAGAAGGAGGGGTGTGAGGAAGAGAAGGAGGGGTGTGAGGAAGAGGGGGGTAAGGAAGGGGAGGAGGAGGGGGTGAGCGAGGAAGAGGAGAAGGGGTGAGAGGAAGGGGAGGAGTTGTGGTTGAGCGGAAAGTTAAGAGGAGGCATGAGAGGAAGGGGAGAAGGAGGCGGTGAGAGGAAGAGAGGAAGGGGGTGATTGAGATGTTGGAGGGGGTTGAGAGGATGCGTGGGAGAGGGGTGAGACGTGAGGATGAGAATGGGGCTATAGTAAAAAAAAAATATGAAAGTTCGGGGGGAGGGGCGCAGGGCTGAAGGTTCGTTTAGGGTGCTGAATACCCTTGCACCAGACCGGAGTATTATGGCACCTGTGTTACCCAACACCTTTTAACATTTCACAGTGTTGTTCTGCAGGACTTTGTTTTGTATCTTGCATTATCTAGTTCGTTAAATGAGTTCTATCCCATTAGTATCAATGTTTGTATCTAATCATTTTATCATAGCTTTGAAAGGGAAGGGGAGGGTTAATTCCCACTTGTGATGCTAACCAGGAGTAGGCAATGTTTGATCATGATATAAAAATATAAACATCTTCATAGCATAGGACAGTTCATAAGACTCAGGATTCCAGATAGTCCAATGTTAAACACACTCCCATAGATTATGCCACTAGCCATATAGGTAAGTCTTATGTGGTGGTCTAGGTAACCGTGTGTGGGACTGATCACATAAATGAAGTAAATGGATTACTCACTGCTGACCTTGGGGATATCCTGGTCCTGTCCTGCGTGCTCCTACCAAGGAACAATTGAAGAGAGTACAGGGAAAACGGCGGTGCATCTGCTGCTGCTGCTGAAGATTGGAAACCACAAACTGCAAACCACAAAATATCCTAGGTGCAAAAATTTATTTTAGGGCATAGTAACAGCCAAAAAGAACACTCTGACGCGTTTCCCGTGGTATCCCACGCTTTATCAAATCGTGGGATACCATTGGAAACGCATCAGAGTGTTCTTTTTGGCTGTTACTATGCCCTAAAATAAATTTTTGCACCTAGGATATTTTGTGGTTTGCAGTTTGTGGTTTCCAATCTTCAGCAGCAGCAGCAGATGCACCGCCGTTTTCCCTGTACTCTCTTCAATCATAGCTTTGAAGCAAGGTAGTATGTTGGATTAAGCTATTAGTTCAATATGCGTTAGGCTGCGCTTATAGTGACAGCGACGTCGCGTCAAAACAAATGCATTGCCGCTGTCGCGTGCGCTTATAGTAAGTGTGACGTGATGGAGCGACGGCTTGGTCACGATCGCTGGAAGTCATCTCAATTTGATTTTTCCAGCAACCGTAGGCTGCCGTCGCCGGCACTATAAGCGCAGCCTTAGAATGTAATAATTGGGAGTTTCAGGTCTGTTCATGTGCATCAGTCCTATACAATGTTTGCAGTGTGTTGGTCCGTCAAATATGGTTAATAGCCCTCCTAAGTATGTTTCCCTGTCCAACTAGGTTCGCAATGAGTTTTACAAGGACACCCAAGGTGTAATACTGGTGTATGATGTTGGTCACAAGGAGTCCTTTGATTCCTTAGACGCCTGGTTAGCAGAGATGAAACAAGAGCTCGGCCAGCAAGGGAACATGGAGAACATTGTCTTTGCCGTCTGTGCCAACAAGGTAACCTGAGTTAGCGGCTGTGCTTCTCCCACATACCCACTACATGTCTCCTACTTACCTCGGGGTTTTACCCACTTTCCTGCTGGGTGGGAATAGCATGAAATGTTATTTCAAGCATCTTATTTGAAGCAGGCTTTTTTTTGGTCACCTTTGGGAATGTTCATCTGAACTCTCTTTCTGTATCTGCCCCTTTAGTCCCATTTCTGAGATGCCCGTCCTCTTCCCCCCTTCAATTTCCTCCCCCCCCCCAAAAAAAAACGACTACATCACAGGGATGACAGTAAATGGGTTACAGGGTTACTTTAGGTTTTTGTTATTTCAAGGAGCGATCCAGGCCGTTTTTTTTCCTTTTCTTTTTTGTAGTACAGGGTGGAAGCGGGGGGTTTGCAGCACAGGGTGACGTCTCGGCTTCCTATTGGGCCGCAGGGCGCGGGAGCTTGAAAATCATCCATAATGTGAACCCTGGAGTGGCTACTGGCCCCCCCTACGGAGGTCTGAATCTCCGGGTGCACGGGATCCCCGGAGCTGAAATTAATGGGGGCTCCAGAGACCCCCTGCTTCAATCCTGTATATATAAGAGGAAAAAGAAACTGCTTGGATTATATTTTTAAATAGACACTGGTTTAGGCTGTGTCCACGCTGCCGCTGAGTGCGCCAAGAGCGCTCACTGCAATTAAAATCAGTTGGTACGGCCACGCTCACGCGGAGCGCACGCACACTCTCCCGAGCTCGGCGCTTGGGGAGACAAACAAAATTGACTTTGAAGCGCACTCAGCAGCAGTCAATGCGCACACACACAGCCACAAACACACACACACACAAATAGCCACGACCCCCCGCTTGCAAAATTTTGCAGGACACCCGGCGCTCATGTTTGGAGAGTTGGTGACGTCACCGCTCTCAAGCATGAGCACGCTCTGCGGCAGCGTGGACGCAGCCTAAGGGCTGGGACCCGCGGCGCGGGCGGCCGCACGAGCGTTCCCCACCAGCAGGGGAATCCTCCCGAGCCGGTCCCAGTCCCCCCTCGCTGCACGGCTCACTACACGCTGTGACGCGTCAGCCGCCAGGGGATTCAAGAGAATTGTAATCCCAAGCGGCGACGCGTCACGTGGTGTGGCTGTGAGCCAATGAGGAGGGGAGGCTTCGGGGAGCGGGGAGGAGAGTGTGGGGGGAAAGCAGCGATTTTAAATAAACTCTGCAGCACCAAGGAAGTCCCCCCTGCTCCCTCTCACAGACTATCTCCTCTTGGGGGGGGTCCCCCTTCCGAATCCCCCCTGCTCTGATCCCCCCCTGCTCCGATTCACCCACCCACCCCCCGTGTGTATTTGTGAGTGCCTCTCTGTGTGTGAGGAGTTGAGGGGCTGAAGATTTGAGGGGCTCAGCGGTTGAAGGACTGAGGGGCTGAACAGTTGAGGGGCTGAACGCCCCCCACGTAATGGCCGCGCCCCCCCCCACGTCATGGCCGCGCCCCCCTCCCCCGTTTTGGCCACGCCCCTCCCTCCCCCCCCCCCCCCCCCCCGCTCGCAAAAATGGTCCCTTTGGACCGGAAAAAGCCCCAAGTGCCTCTCCACGCGCCGCCTGTCTGCAGTGCGGGCGCGTGGTCTGAGGCAGCGGGGCCTTAGCCTAAGGCTGAGCTTATAGTGGCGGCGACGGCAAAACAAATGTATGGCCGCCATCACGTGCGCTTATAGTAGAAGCGGCGCGACGGCTTGATCGCCGGAAGTCGTCATTTTCATTTTTCCAGCGACCGCAGCGTCGCCGGCACTATAAGCGCAGCCTTTGAGGGTTGTACACATGTAGTAACTCAGTGTGCCACTAGATGGTGCAAGGCACATTTCAGCATTGTAAGACCCCTTACAATTCATTCACTTGAATGTATGTATATCTTTATATGGCTTCGCCCATGTACATAGCGCTTTACAATGAGAATAAGCGCTTCATACACAACAGTAGACATTGGGAAAAGGCGTCTCTGCCCTGAAGAGCTTGCAATCTAATCTTGAACAGGCTGTAAATAGTATTCCACGTCCCAGAAAGCATTGTATGTCTTTATTTATATAGCGCCATTAGTGTATATAGCGCTTCACAGTAGTAATACACGTGACAATCATATAAATAACAAATAATATAAATAACAGGTCATGGGAATAAGCGCTTCAGACATAAAAGTAACATTAAGGAAGAGGAGTCCCTGCTCCGAGGAGCTTACAATCTAATTGGTAGGTAGGGGAACGTATGGAGACAGTAGGAGGGAATTCTGGTAAGTGCTTAGTAAACGGCCCATTAACTCCTAGTTACCCACCCATCCTTTAAGTCCCAGCGCCGCGTAATAAATATGGGTCAAAAGCTTGAAATTAGCCTATTAAAGGGGACCCAAGAGTAATAGCACTAACATTGCAGTCAGAGGACAGTCTTTGAGGTGTAGTGTAGGGATCTTGGAAAAGGAGAGACCTCTCCTCGCTGCCTTTTGACGCAGATGGTCAGCTGGGTGTGGTCTTGGGTAATTGACTGTATTCCCTTGTGATTCGGACACTGACATTAGATTGTAAGCAGTCTACTAATGCTTGTATATTCCATTTAAACATTGCATACACTGTGTAGGTGAAAGTTACTACCGGCTATAGGATTTCTCTCTGCAGATTGACTGCAGCAAGCATCGCTGCGTGGATGAAAGCGAGGGGCGGCTTTGGGCAGAAAGCAGAGGGTTTCTGTATTTTGAAACCTCGGCACAGAGCGGGGAAGGAATTAACGAAATGTTCCAGGTACCATTGTTCACAGTATCAATATTTCTGTTTTAACCCATTACACACGCAGCATCGCTGCCATTAGTTCAGAGGTTTTGCTTGCGGCTGCACACTTTATATAATGGAAACATATAGGAAAACGGTGTATAATGTCTCCTGCTTTTGCGTTATTGCAAATCTAAACTCTGTTCCTTAGTGTTGCTGCGCTGATTGCAAAGCGACCCTTAGTACTTGACTAATTAATTTGGGTCGTGTTTGAGAAAGTACAGACTTGTCTGATGGTCTAATTGTCTTTTCTGTTAATAAGCCAATTGAATCTATTATAAAGGGCAGTATAAAGTATTCGTGATGGTTAGCCCTGTGGATTAGGATACTGGTGTGAAAAGTGTTAATAAAGGAGACGCATCTGAGGATTATTGCAGAATAACAAATAAGTTTATTTAGTGTACATGTGCACACATAGAAGGAAGTTTCAAAATAAAACTTCCCCAACTACATATTGGCCTACAAGCCATATTTATACCAAAATACTAAGCCCACGCCCCCTATATGAGGTGGCGTGTGCGTCATTACATAAGCGTATAAGGTAAACAAAATAGGAGTAAGGAAACATTGAGTTAATAACATAACTGTAAGATTCATACTAAAAATGAACTGACTCAGCTATAATTCCTTATACAGGCCGGTGACCTTTTCTCTATATACGAGATTTCTGAGAAAGGGTGTATATGACCATGAGAACCTCCCCCTGAATGCGAGATGTGCTTGTTATCTATATTTTATTTTCATAACAGTTTTCCCATCTCCAAGGTCTTGTGGTTAGCTGAAAGGCTTAAAACTGAGAAGCAAAAAAAAAATGAGTCCCTTTCAAACTTCCATTCTCATTCCACTTTCATGCAGACAATACACAAAATGGATGACAATATCAGGCATGCTGACTTAAAATGGCTGCTCAGATCCCAGTGCTGTTTGTCAGGACCTCCCCCCCCCCCCCCTCCTTGCATCATATTCTCAACTTTGTCACTGGCCTCTGAAGTAGGAGCCCCAATTTGAAGACTTGGACCCATGTAATTGTGTGTTTGTATGCAATAATACACAATAACTGTAATAATCCAAGAGATTGAAAGGGGTGCTACTGCTAAGGTACTAAACTGTACTATGTTGAAAGGCGCAAAAAGCATGCACACCAAATAGTACAACACATGTGTCTTTACTAGGGCAACGTGTCGACTTCCCAATGCAGCACTGAAAAAGCCTCAACGTTGAGCTTGTAAAAACACATTAATTGTAGCGAGTGTGAGTGTGCACTCGAGTGTGTGCATGCGTGTCTCAGAGAAGCCGAAATGTTGAGCTAGTAAAGATACATTTTATTGTAACCATACAAAGAAATGGTGTGTTCCCAGACAAAGATCTTCCTGAAGGCAGCAAAGTGGATATTCTAAGATCCAGCAGTGGCCGTGTGACGTCGGGTAACCCATGTCATTGCACATGAAATGCTGATTATTTTTTGATCTGATGTACGCAGATATCTTAGCCTAACAATATATATATATTTATTTTACATACTTCACTATGTGCGTCTGCGCTTTTGTTTTCTTTGTATTTCAGTTGTTCTAGGGATGTTCTCATCCCTATCAATATAGCTGCAGACGCCTATCTTCAATTTAGAGGTTGTTTTTTCAATTATTGTATCACATAGGTGGTTAATGGGTTAACAGAATACTTTACATTAGAGGTATATAGTTGCGCACTTGTCTTCGTTTGCATTATTGTAACCATGCTTGCATATTTCTTTCTTTTTCCCAGACCTTTTACTCTGCCATTGTGGATCTATGCGAGAATGGTGGCCGGCGTCCGATGTCCTCCATAAACATTGGGTTCACCAAAGAGCAGGCCGACTCCATACGCAGGATCCGCAACAGCAAGGACAGCTGGGACATGCTAGGGGTTAAGCCCGGTGCCACAAGGTAACGCAAAGCTAACGAGAGATGGTTTACTCGAGATGAACAAGCAGGATACTCTGCAGTCATCACTTTGCACGCATAAAGTCAGTTTAGATATAGCAATATTTGAATAACCATGTGCCCAGTGCAGTTCTGGACCCTTTCTTGTTACTGCACTGTTCAATACAAGTCAATGTCCATGTAGCGGAAGAGGTCAAATGGAACACAGCATGTGACTGGTGATGGTTCTAAAAGTCTACATTTTCATGACATCTGGTAACGATACCTTCTGAATCCATCTGTATTCCACCAAATACAGCAGAGACGTGCATGGATAAGTGGTGGCGTGCACATCTTGTGTTATTAAAGCAGCAGTCTAAGCTGCCATTTTAATTTTTTTTCCCCCTTAAATATGTGTATCAATACAATCCACACAATGATAAGTAATTAGCTAAGTTGCACATCGATCCGTTTTCCTGTGATCGATCGGCGAAGATTCGGCTCGGGGGTTCACTAAGTGGCTGTCAGTGCAGCAGAAGAGGAGCAAAGATGTAACGTTCTGTGGGGGAGATCATGTGACCAGGCAGTCACTAGATACAATTGGTGCACTGCTAGAGAGGTGGCAGGGCTCAAAAAGGGGTGTGCCAGAGCCTGATTCAGAAAAGGAAGGGGATGTGACTTTGTAAATGGTTGCTATAAAAACAAAAAATGCTTGTTACATTATAACACATAAAAAATGTAATTCAGCGTTGTTTTTGAGTATTTTCTCATAGTACAGAACGGATGTATAAAACAACCACACTTAGCATATTGCTTGATCTGCAGCTTCAACATACTAAAGGAGCATTGCCCATGGCTTTTTGCCTTTCACTAATGCCATGGTACAGTACTTTTATGGTTTATGGAAGCAATATTGTGAGCGTTAAAATTCATGAATTGTAGATTGCGCAAGAAGAACGTATTCCCGGGAGAACCTAGTGCAGGGGGGACCACCGACTGCATTCTGCAATGTGCCACCGTGCATTATGGATAATGGCTGTGAGCAAGTTGGATCGCTGCCAAAGAAATAGCTCAGATACTTGTCTTTGATCAGGCTTGCTACTGAATGTATTCTATCTCGCCCGTTGACTGGTTCATTGTTTTTGAAAAATTGCCTTTGTGTGCTTTCTAGGGATGAAGTGAATAAAGCCTACCGTAAATTAGCCGTGCTTCTGCACCCAGACAAATGTGTGGCGCCTGGCAGTGAAGATGCATTTAAAGCTGTTGTGAATGCTCGGACTGCCCTGCTGAAGAACATTAAGTAGAGAGCCGAGGGCTCACTCCGGCTGGGAGGTCAGACCTCGGTCCTCCAGCCTATTCACGCACCATTGCAGATGTCAAAGAGGTTACACTGAAATACTCGTCACCAGTTTGTGAATGGAAGCAGCTTCCTATTCCAGGCACTTCCCGTTCTGAAGGGCTAAGAAAAGACTGTAAAGAGGAGCAGTTTGCCATACCGAGGCAGGCCAATGCCCTTCTGCTGGATGCCACCGCTGAACAATGCAGCTCTTGCGGATTTGGACACAACGTTCCCGCATGCATGGCCCAACGTTGACAAGCTTCCATTACCACCTAATGTCTGTGGTATTTATGCACAACTTTCATGTAAAAGAAAAACGTGTTTCCAGCATGTTTTTCTTTATGCAATTGGAAATATTGTGGTTCAAGCACAAACTATAGGGTAGTATCCATAGGTTAATGGTCATGTTGATGTTCTCCACCATTCCATTCCATGTTGATCTTCCTATCAGTGTGAGCAGATAAGTGAGTTTGATGGCAATATCATTTTGTTTTTCTACTGTACAAAATGTCACAAATTTACTGCAAGCTACAGAAAAATGGGCCTCTTTGTTACACTTCTTAATTGGTTCAGTATACTAATGAGAAATAGTGGGCATGAGCGCACGTAAAAGACCCCTTCTTTCAATTGCAGATGCAGTCACATCTATTTAGCAGCTTGCCCCAAGGAAACTGCAGGGGAAAGGGAGCCTGACCACAGCCAGATCGCAGCTTCCCCAGTGCCAAAACTCAGGAGATTAATTGCCCATAAGGATTAACACAGCGGGCGTCCCATTCAGAAGCAGGGACCCCGGCTGTGTTATTCCTGGTGGGAAATTCCCACCTGCGCTGTGGTTTATCTGCAGCAAGTCCAGGGCGAGGTGGAGATACATCTGACTGCATCTGAACGATAGGTATATATGTCCACTAAAACAGGGGTGCGCAATCTGGGGGGCGCAGGATTTTCTGGGGGGAGGCGGCGCTTACAGAGGCCCCGCGCAAGGCCTCTGTAACTGCCTCTTACCTGCTCTCAGCCGGCTTCTGGCGGCGCGTCTCCAGGACAACACGGCATCAAATGGCAACACAGCGTCACATGACGTCAAATGATGCCAGAGAGAAAAAGGGGGGGAGGCGCAAAGTGAAAACCAAGATAAAGAAACATAGTGCAACGTCGTTTAACCAGATTAATATTAAGGTGAAAATCTGTGGTTATCTCACGCACAGTTGAGATGATAATAGCAGGCGGTGCTGTTGTTTAGCGTAACCAACTCTCAAGGATTTTCTTCAAATATTCTCAGAGGGCGTCCCTCAGGAACAGGACGGAAGGGATGGGGTACATTCCCACATGCGGAAAACAGAGAGGGGACACAGATAGTATAGATTGCTTTATATATAAATGATACACCTGTGGTGGCCGTCCACCAGGGCAGATGTCCAGATCTAGGAAGGGGAAAGCCAAAACAAATTGGCCCAGGATCCTCAGAGAAGTTCACCACACGGGAATCGAGACCCCCATGGTGCGTGGTGAACTACTCTGAGGATCCTGGGCCAACTTGTGTTGGCTTTCCCCTTCCTGGATCTGGACATCTGCCCCTATGGACGCCCACCACAGGTGTATCATCAGGGAGGAGGGTTGCAGTCCTCTACCACAGTCTGACTCAGGGTGGTCCAAATGCCTGTACTTAACAGCACTTTTGTAAGTGTATTACCTTTATTTTTGCATATATATAAAGCAATCTATACTATCTGTGTCCCCTCTCTGTTTTCCACATATGGGAATTTACCCATCCCTTCCATCTTGTTCCCGAGAGACGCTCGCTGAAAATATTTGAAGAGAATCCTTGTGAGTTGGTTACGCTAAACCAGCGGTGCGCAAACTGATGGGCGCGCCCCCCAGGGAGAGCGTGAGATTTTTGTGGGGGTCGCGGTGGTTGCAGAGGCTTCGCGCTCTTCCCCACCGCATTTAAATGAAATGCCGGGGGATCGCGTGACGCCTCTGCAACCTCTACTTGCCGAGATTCAGGCGGCTGCTGACACGTCGCCATGGATACACAACGGGGGTCATGTGACGTCATATGACCCCGCGCCGTCATTTGACGTCATGGGGTGACGTGACGTCACATAACCTTGCAGCGTCATTTGACACAGGGAACGGAGGTAAGGAGGGCGCGAGAACCGGGGGCAGCAGGCAGGGGGCGCGCCGCTGCAAAAGTTTGAGAACCCCTGCAGTCTAAACAACTGCACCGCCTACTATCATCTCAATTGTGAGTGAGATAACTACAGACTTTCACCTTAATATCAATCTGGTTAAACGACGTTGCACTATGGTCTTTTTCTTGTTCTTCACATAATTCTGGAAGTATTTGTGCTCTTGATCCCCCGCTTCAGTGTTCCTGTTTGGACTTGGATTGAGTCCATTTCCGGAGCTGCACTACTTCCAGTCGTAATATATTTATTTTTAACTAGTGTGTTCACTGGGTTATACTTTAAACGGTATGTGCGCTTGAAACCCCATCTGTGTCTAAAGCTCATGGGATTGATGACTTTATGTGGGTACTATACAATATATATCGGCCTGTTTCTTCCACCGTTATATGTGTTTTGCTATTAATGATATGGAAGAAGAAACAATGAAGAAAGACATGTTTTGTTCGGTTAACCAGTGTTTACTGGACTTATACCCCACTGTGAAGAAAAAAATGCTGCTTTGTATGATAAGGATCAGTGTCTGTGTACTTACAGACTCCCACTGCTCATTCCCTTTCCAGATTAATGTCAAGTAGCCACTTCCCTCCCCAAACAGACCCTCTGTAAGTTTACCACCTTGGTTTTCAATTCTACACGCTTCACAGTATTTATTAGTTTCTCTCGGTAGGTATTTCTCTGTTGGTGGTTAAAGTGGGTCAAAGAGAAGTTATGGTTCAGGTCATATGGGGAAGTCTTACAATTCTGCTGGAAGGTCCGTTCTGTACAGCAAAACTCAAGGACACGTCTGTAACTGGACTAGAAAAACCAGTTCTTCTCTGTTAAAGTAATGCACAGTAAGTCCATACACGCACAAAGAGCAACAGCACAATATTTAATCGCGAGGACATTGCTTTAACCATGAAGGTTAAAGAGGCACAATGGACTTTCCTGCCGTAAATTCGACCCTTATTCCCTCTAAACCATATTTGAGAGAGATTTATGCAATGCATACCGAACCCCCTTTTTAAGTAAAATAAAAGTAGAACTGTTGTTGTGTAGGTGGGACAAAAATAGTAGTAATCCTCCAAGGTCAGGGGTGGCCGACTCCAGTCCTCAAGAGGTACCAACATATCAGGTTTTCAGGATATCCCGGCTTCAGCATAGGTGGCTCAATCAGTGGCTCAGTCAAAGACTGAGCCAGGATATCCTGAAAACCTGACCTGTTGGTACCTCTTGAGGACTGGAGTTGGCAGCCCTGTCCTAGGTCTTTAAATAAATAAAAAAGTACTGTTATTCCATCCCTCCTAGTACAATTGCACTGGTTACCATGCATGCATATTACCATAGTAGTGTATGTCTAATTCTGCACCCAAGTCATTTTTTTATGTTCTGTGTTTCAAAAAGTGTCCAACTCTTCTCTGATCTGGTATACAGTCCTCTCACTAATCTGTATCAAATGCAGGTCACTCATTGACCCTGTTTTACGTCTGGCACAGACACGGCACCTGTATCAGCTTCTACAGTATGCGTTCTTTTACGGACTTTTGTCCGTAGTGCCCCAGATCTTATGAATATACAAACAATACAGATAAACAGCATACCAGACATAAACCCTGCACACCTTTGTGTTTGCAGTGGTATGTCCCTCCTTTATGACTCTATTTATAAATGACAGTATTTTAATCGCACATATATTATATTTCCATTTTCTTGGGGTTGCGGGGGGTGGGGGGTTGGGGGGGAATCCAGACCCCATCAGAAATACAGTAGAAGATAAAATTGTCAAATCCAAAAGCAAACAAAATATATGACGAATGAAATGTGCCAATCTATTGCAGAGCAGAAACTATAAATAGGAGAGGGGGGGAGAAACGTTCTCTATATTAAGTGTTATTTAAAAGGAAAGTAACTGTTTTTCACCCCAGACGCATACAGAAGTACAATGGTAAAGGCAGCAAACCCCACCCCGCATGTGTGTATGTGTGTGTTTGTGTGTATATTTCCATACACACACACATTAATTTTTAGCTTCTGTGAACCAGGGGGTCCTCCATATCAGTTCCACGGCAGTCAATGCCCTGGTACGTGTAAGAAAAAACAAAGATGGCTGCGTAATCGCCCATTCGGAAGCTGTAGTGTCACCTCATGATGTCACGACTTTCTATTGTGCCACCAGAGTGCAGCTGACCCCAGTGGCCATATTGTTTTTCCCGGACAAGAATTCTTGTAAGGAAATGTGAAAATACAATTTCTCAGGGACTGAGGGGTCCAGTAGCATGGAATGCATAATAAGGTAGCAAATGTATAGGTGCCAAAAAAATTGCTGCTTTTTTTTAATGCAAAGTTTAAAAAAAAAATGTTTTATACAGGATTGAAGCCGGGTGTCTCTGGAGCTGAACCCCACTAATGTCAGCTCTGGGGACCCCCTGCTTCTGGAGATACCTCTGTAGTAGTTTCCAGTAGCTGCCCTCCCTGGCTGAGGTAGCTGAGCTTTAAAGTTTAAAGCTCACGCGTCACATGGGCCAATAGGAAGCCGCATCGATGATGTCACGGCTTCCTATTGGCCGGGATGGAGGGAGAGCTTTGAACAGCGGCCAATACGTGATCCCTGGTTGACGAGGAGAACGGCTGCCGGCGGCACCACCTAAAGCTAAGTATCTCCGTAAGCAGGGGTCACCGGAGCTGAAATTAATGGGGTTCAGCTCCCGAGACCCCCTGCTTTAATGACATATTTATAAATAAATAAAAATCCCCGTTAGGGATTGTGGCTTTAAGATAAGTGCATGGAAATGAACAGAAACTGCTTTGTATTAAGATTTGTTTGGGTGTAGAAAATCCTGCAAATATATCAATTCAAAAGGATCAGTAACTGCCTGGAGTATTTAGAAATCAAAGATCGAATATGAAGTGTGTGTTATACTGATGAATACAAGCAGATATCTGACGATACTTTACATGTAAGAAATAAGACACCGTAGCATTAAACTACTTGTTTTTTGGTCAAAATTGGGTAGCTACAGAGAACATGGCTGGGTAGCATGAAACCCCGTTATCACCTAGCACTATAGGCAAGAAAATGTCATGTATATTTTACTCTATTCCAGGGGTGGCCAACTCCAGTCCCAAGGGCCACCAACGGGTCAGGTTTTCAGAGTATCCCTGCTTCGGTACAAGTGGCTCATTCAACGACTACCTGTGCTGAAGCAGGCATATCTTCCTGTTGGTGGCCCTCGAGGTTTGCAGTTGGCCGCCCCTGCGTCTATTCTAGAATTTGTTTTCACCTTAAACTTAACTGTATCATTGTGTGTATGAGTTGTAGCTTTATGGATTTATTGTGTATTTCTTCAATTGAAGACACAAACTGCCAGAGCTTCTGACTTTATACATACTGTCCGAGGGACGGAAAATCAGAAGCTGCTCCTTACATGTCTCTACTGTGAGACGTAGTTGTGTGGTAATGACAGCAGTTCCTAAAGCGCAACATCGCTACTGTATGTTTAAATGTTGTGTGTCTGAATCTCTTAACACTATCACACAAACCTATTCCTACTCGGCACACAAAGTCTAGCCAGGAACAAGTACAATGTTAAATTCTGCATGTAGTCTTCCATAGTGATGTTATACGGTCACGTGTATCACTGCTGTGACGCGCTATATCAATAAAGACAGACATACTGCACAGTAGTATAGTAAAAACGTCATTGCAATCCTGACTTCAGAACTGACCCTAGCAGTGACTGCTTACTGCTGTAGTCTGTTGATACCGGTCTGTATGTATGAATAGCACCTGCATTGACTGAATAATTGTGATTCTTGACAAAGTCCTTGAATGAGCCCATACTAAACACAAGTGGATATCTGAATGGTCTGTTAACCATTTCTTTGTGAGTTTTATATGAATGCTTTTTGATGGGTTATGGTGGCTGTGAAACCAGTGACCTTTGCACCGGTTGTTTAAATATTTTTGCACTTGCTTTACCATTTTGTTTTTTTCCTTGTGACGGGTTTCATATTAAATGGCTTTCCACTTCCCTGCTGCTTTTTTTTTTTATTCCTTTCAAAAGTGCAATCAGAGACTGAGCCTTCCTCTGGGTTACATGTGTTATTTTGGATTTACAAATGTCAAAAAGAGAGACTGTCCTTTCATCAGCAACATTATAAAAAGTGGCATCAAATGAGCATACTTTGATGGGAGAAGTCTGTTTTTACAAATGGTAATGACCAAGACTAATTGAGAACATGTCTCTAATCTTGGTCAGTACACGCGTGAGCAGAGACGCACTATAAAGAAATAGAGAAGTCAGACCATGTAAGATGCAATGGGTCATGTACATGCGATGGGTCGTTCTAAGGTTAATTCTCAATGTATATCCCATTACTATTGTATCTTGACTAGAGAGAAAGAAAGGAGATGCCTAGTGGTTGGGGAATAGCATCTTGACCTGGGAACCTTTTAGATCTTGCACAAATCATAATTTTGTGCCTAAAATCTAAAACCTCTTCAGGGTCTTTTTGTGAATGAAGGCTTGGTCCTGTATATGCGAAACGCGTTAGGGCGGCCACTCCCGGGTTCTAGTTGAACACATTGCTGGAGCACTCGTAATATTTGTTTTAGATCTCTGCAGGGTTACCAGGATGAGGCTGAGATTTCAGGTGGGTTTCTTTTAACCTGGAACCTTTTCACGATTCATTAATGTTCATAATTGACTGTAAATGTTATTGAATGCTTTATGCTAACTTTGTTTTGTGAGATGAGTGATAATATTTTAAACTGCATGGTTTACAGGATTTATGTATGTTTTAGTTGTGTTTTCTTTTATATAAAGTAAACCATATCGTTTTAAAAGCTTGTCCTGTTTTATACTTTTACCCCTAACATACTATAGGAATGACAGTACAGCAGTGTGGGCTCAAATGAAATTAAGGTCTTGTCCAATTAAAGATTTAGGACCATGGTTATAAGAAACATTATCCTTTTTTTCCCCCTTCAATTTTAGTATTGTGACGGGAGCTTTGTGACAGGCTATTAATAATACACAAAAAATATATATAACTGGGTTGAACTAGTACGAGACTTAGATATGATAAAATATAATTTATTCCTTGATAAAGGTGAACACACAAGATATACAAATAACAGGCACAATATGGACACTTACTTAAAGTTTAGGACAAGAAGGCCATCAGAATACAGGATGGCCATTTCTTCCATAATTCAGTTGACATCACAGCAAGACAGGCAGGTCATGAAGACACATGAAGGACAATGAGTAAGGGGTAACTCTGGCTTATATACCATTTTAACCCTTCTCTTACACTCAAGATGCTGCGCTGTCTAGAAAAAATTATTTTGAAGCTTTTTGAAGCAGATTTTTGATTTCCATTGTTAGTGTTATGTATCACACTTAAAAAACAGTCAGTTCCTTGGTTCCTGGGCCCAGCATAAACAATTAGGCAATTAGCCTTTGATCACCGGGCTTTGTAAATCCTGGCAGGATGTTCTTCCTGCTTATTACCATAACTGATGGAATCTGCAGTTTCCAGAACAAAACCAAAATTCCATATACTGTACACTGTAAATAACTTCATAACTTCAGTTCAGTAATACTTACTGGCACGCGAGACATATTAATACATTCCGTCACGCATGATGCTCCCAATGAGACTATTACCGTGTAGTACTAAAATTAAGAGAGATATTAATATCTGGCTCTTAGTATCTGTTAAACCTCAGGTGTCTGTATTCGTTAGTTGGGGCTTGGTCCCACGAATACACATATGTAACTCTTAGCATGTTCAGCCGAGGACATCTCATAATATTCTTCTATTTAATAAGGTTACTCATTCTGATCTCTCCTTGGGTAACCGCACCCCTGGCCTCCATTAATTCATCCTTTGAAGCAGGGACCCCTGGGTAGTGGACATTTGTCACCTGGTGTTAGATTTCACACCCAATGCCCCAGACCTCCTAAATCAGAGGCGTTTGTAAGGGTGAGTTATAACGCTCACAACCCACTCCAGCTTCCTGCAAATAGGTATTAACATACTGTGCACCAAAACCCCCATCTGTACTTTTTCACACCCAACTTCAATCAAGCCCTTTGAAGCCCAGATATTTCTGAAAAGATACCACGCATCCTAATGTATTTTCCTAAACGGCAGCTCATTAACCCCTTAAGCCCCAGTGTGTGTGGTGCAGACACTGGCCCAGAAACAATACATTTTTACAGTGGAATAAGCATTTGTATATTGAAGCGAGGTAAAAACACATTACTGGACCTGAGTCCAGTTAACCCCTTGCTTCCCAGGTGAGGGTAGAGGGTGGCCATTGGGGTGTAACCCCTTTAATCCCGGGCCAAATCCTCTCCATCGTCACAAGTATGTAAGAAAATACTTATTTGTTCCACATAGGAGCCTGCAACAATTTTTATAAAAGTGCTTTCTCTGCTAGATACTAAAAAGTAATTTTAAAATCCTTACCCCACCTTCTCTTATTTCTTTTTGTTCTTACATTTCCTGCAATGTTTAACTTAATATGAATTTTTCCTGATTTTAGACTCCTCTTGCATTGAAGGGGATTACTCTTTAATCCGCATAAACAGAAGTGATACTTAAATATGTGTCTTCTGAGAAAATTAGTTCAAAGTTCGAGTAGCCGTACCGGTCCCAGAGAAAAGCAGGCTTGGGTTGTAATGCGTTAGAGTTCTTCATAGTGTACCGAGATGTCAAAAACGCAAATTTCTTTTTCAAGTGTAATGTAACCACAGTTAATTGATTGGACACTACAATCACTAGAAAAAGATGGTTACATTGAAAGCGATTTACAGAAAACGCTCAGACCGACATAAGTTTACATAACCAACATCCACCCCAGCCATTTCACCAGATCCTTAGGTACTAAAGAATCTGCTCTTACACCAGCACAAGGGACAAACAGTTCACTTTTGAATGCCTTCATGGAACTAGGCCACTCTACCAAATAACACACACAACCCCTGCAAGCTCGGAACCCAAACCCACCACACCATGTATATTTGTGTCAAAAGGAGTACTACTGTGATGGTTACCCTTACGAATAAGGTTGCTGCTCATTGTAAGGTAGTGTGGCTACGGTTGTAATATGGCCCAGCCTTGACAGCTGGGTCCATAAAGGTTTTTTTCTTTTAGGGGGTGGCGGGGGTGTTAAATATGGTGAAGATTTGTCCAGCTGCACATCTGGTAACAATGCGGTTGGAGGGGAGGGGGAGTTGGATGTTAGAGTTGTGGCGAGTAGGCTTCCTTGAAAAGGTGCGTTTTCAGGGAGTTTTTTTCAGTGTATATCAGACAATCAATGCAAGAAGTCCTATGCACTTTTCCCAAGCAGGAAACTCGCTGTCAGATTTAACAGTATTTATACACAAGTGATAATGTTTAAAAAAAAAAAAAACACAGGAATTCAAATATTTTTTACTTCTGGACTCTAAAAAGAATGATTTAAATTAAGATCTTGGATTCATGACACCTGGCAACATTTTTAATCCACTTCCTGCTCCACCGTTTAGAGAAAGTGTGAACATGACAGCCTGTCCTTACTTCGCACCTCTGCTAATTAATAATCCGTCTCTGACACCTGCATACTTAGATCCTGCTCATTTATGATAATCTACACACCCCTCCACTAGATGACTCCCTACAGAGTTGCGCCTCACTGCTACTCATCACTTTAGAATTGTTTCCTTCTGTGTTGCCTTCATACCTGTTTTTATTACAGGATTGAAGCAGGGGGTCTCCGGAGCAGAACGGTTTATTCCCGCTACGGGAACCCCCTGCTTCCGGAGATGCTTAACTCTGAAGGCTGAGACGGTATCTCTCCAGTTTAAATGTCCAGGTCACGCGGCTCAGTAGGAAGTCGCACCGGATGACTTCACTGCTTCCTATTGTCCAGCATAAGGCGGGACATTTAAACACCGCCATTATGGTAGGCACACAGTTTCTCTGACTGCAGAGATACCGGCACCGCTATAGAGGTAAGTATCTCTGGAAGCAGGGGGTCCCCCGAGCTAAAATTAACACAGTTCAGCTCCGGAGACCCCTTGTTTCAATCCTGTAATAAAAAGGGTGAAACCTGTATTGCTGCTTTAAAAGAAACCTGTACGCATGTGAACATTACATCAAAATCTATAAATCTTTGATTGATTAGAAAGAAATGTTTCAACACTTCTGTTGTCTGATGGATTAACAACATTTTACATTGACAAGCTTTTTCAGTATTATCTCTGACATTTGTCATTCTCTCAGACCTGATGAGGGAGGGTCTCAGCGCCTGAAAGCTTGTCAATGTAAGTGTGTGTGTTAATCCATTATGAAGGGGTCACAAGCAAGATGTGTTCTATTTCCCTCTACAGATTTGATTGGACTAATTCAGCTCCATCTTATGTAAAGATTGAAACACTGGAACAGCTGCAACTATACATGTGTACATCACTAGGGAAGCATTGCAGGGTTACGCATTGCATTTTGAGTGTGTTGCACTTTAAAGTGGGACTTTTTAAGTGAATATGTAGTTAGACAGTAGTGAGACTAGAGGTGGACTGGCAGCTGGAACTTTCTGCAAACTCATCTACACAAGGCAACAAACGGTGAGCTTATCTGACCACACTATTATCCCATGCTTGTTAGCATGCAAATTTCCTCTGCTATACACTTTATTTACTGCAGCCTCTCCCAACACTTGACTGCACACAACTGCCTCTCCCACCCACCCCAAATCCCTCTGCAAACCGTGAACCGACTCTAGCACTGCAAATGCAGCAAAACATTTTGGCAAGGAAATGGCACACCTCTACTGTTTAGTCTGCACACACTCACTTGGCTCACAACAGCTTTATGCAAAGTTACCTACAGTACCTTTGTGATCATGAACTTGCTACTTATTTCAACTCTGTCCTTTTATTGTGTCCACATGGAAATGTTACTCTATCCACTACAAACTCTACCCTACTGGCCCACACCCAATAACCATCACACACCCAGGATTACTCAAAAGCCTTGCACTATCTACTGACAGTTGGTGGAGAACTCTGAAAACCAGCACACCAACCACCGCTCACTCTAATGGCAAATAAACCCATAGCGCACCTACCACAAAAAATATTTTTTAGCGCGCAACTTTTACTTAACTGTTTTCTTCTTCTTGTAATATGGAAAAAAATTACAATGCAATCTGTTTATTTTTATATTTTCAACAAAAGACAGGTGACTGCCTGCCTGCCTTCCTGGGTGGGTGATTGCCTGGGTGGGTAACTGGGTCGACTAACTGCCTGGTTGGGTGAGTGACTGCCTGGTTGGGTGAGTGACTGCCTGGGTGGGTGGGTGACTGACTTGGTGGGTGACTGACTGACTGACTGGGTCACTGACTGGGTGGGTGGGTGACTGACTGGGTAACCTACTCACTGCCCTTTGACTGACTTTGTGGGTGGGTGACTAACTGCCTGAGTGACAGGTGGGTGACTGTCTGAGTGGGTGAGTTTGGGTGACTGCCTGGGTGGGGGAGTTGGGTGAGTGGGTAAAGTGGGTGAGTGAGTGACTGTCTGGGTGGGTGAAGTGGGTGAGTGAGTGACTGGTTGAGTGACTGCCTGGGTGGGTGAGTGATTGCCTGGGTGGGTCCTCGCTTCCATGCCCGCCAGACGCTTCCACCAGACGCTTCCCCTCCTGCCCCCGATATCCCCGTAGCTGCTGCCCGGGGCGGGAGGTGGACTTGGGGGGAGGGGGCACGGGAGGTAGGCGGCTGGGAGGCGGGCACGGGGGAAGCTGGGCTGGCGGGCGTGTGCTCGCCACGGCACTTTCCCTCCATCCCACATTAGGAGCGGGGGGTAGCAGGCCCACATGCAGCAGGCCGGACACCCTACTTTCCCTGTGCATGCGCGCCGGGACCCAGGCTCTGCGCATGCGCACGGGAATCGCCGCTTTAAAAAAATTTTTTTTTTTAATAAAACGGGTACGCAGGGAGCCGGAAGCCAACCCCGGCAGACCCCCTCCTGTTGGCGGGCCTGGTCGCCCATGTAAATAGCCAGAGCCTGCTACCCAAACTGGATGAATTAAGGGCATGTCCCTTATGGTTAAACCCAAAGTGATCATTCTCACAAACATGCAAACAAACAAATATAAGCCCTCTAAAAAGCGCTGGCCTACACACAAATTAAATAGTGCAAATGGTGATACCAAAAATAATGATTAACAATACAATTGATAAGTGAGTGAAGCAGCCTAAAGGAACAAAAAAACAACAGACTATTCCAAATCTTTAAAAACAAATAAACATACAAACTGATTGTCCCTGGCGCTAAAAAAAGTCCAAGATACCGTGAACCAGCAAGGCAGTCTCTAGTGTAGGCTTCCTTAGGCAGATTGATGGACTTGATGATGGTTTTCCAGACAGGGAGGGTGTCCTTTAAATGATGTTCCGCTGCTTGTGAAATAACAGAAAACAACAGGGCACGCCGATTGCGTAGTTCGTTTCATCAACTTTTCCCTATCTAGAACCCCACAATCCTACTTACAGGATAAAGGCTTGCAAATTCAGTGGAGAGAATCTGTAACGCACTTCCCATCTCCTCAGAGCATCTCACGGACCCCTCGTGGTCTGGTCTGCGGAGTCTCCCTCGGTCAGCGGTGACGTTGATAGAAGTATAATACTCCAACGCTCCCACAGATACGAGGGGGGGGGGGTGGTTCGGATAAATTGAAACAATACTAGTGTGATACCGTACAGAATTTTAATGACACAATTAAAAAGCTAAAATCACACTCACATAAAAACGGGATAATAAATACCGCTCACAGATGCCGTCCGCAACCTGAACAGCTCCTAGATCAGCAGAGGAGAGAATCGCCGCACTCTACACTCGATACCGGAAATTCGAGTGACGTCAGCAATACAGCAGACCGGAACTCTCCTCGCGTCAGGAACTACGGATGCTGGAACGGTCCAAAACACTAAGCTCCTCCTCCCTACGCGTTTCGTGACTCGTGGTCACTTCCTCAGGAATTTCCGGTATCGAGTGTAGAGTGCGGCGATTCTCTCCTCTGCTGATCTAGGAGCTGTTCAGGTTGCGGACGGCATCTGTGAGCGGTATTTATTACCCCGTTTTTATGTGAGTGTGATTTTAGCTTTTTAATTGTGTCATTAAAATTCTGTAAGGTATCACACTAGTATTGTTTCAATTTATCCTCCCACCCCCCCCCCCCCCCGTATCTGTGGGAGCGTTGGAGTATTATATTTCTATCAACGTCACCGCTGACCGAGGGAGACTCCGCAGACCAGACCACGAGGGGTCCGTGAGATGCTCTGAGGAGATGGGAAGTGCGTTACAGATTCTCTCCAATGAATTTGCAAGCCTTTATCTTGTAAGTAGGATTCTGGGGTTCTAGATAGGGAAAAGTTGATGAAACGAACTACGCAATCGGCGTGCCCTGTTGTTTTCTGTTATTTCAGAAGCAGCGGGACATCATTTAAAGGACACCCTCCCTGTCTGGAAAACCATCATCAAGTCCATCAATCTGCCTAAGGAAGCCTACACTAGAGACTGCCTTGCTGGTTCACGGTATCTTGGACTTTTTTTTAGCGCCAGGGACAATCAATTTGTATGTTTATTCTCACAAACATGGCTAACTGCTAAAACCCTTGATGCAACTATCGCCATTTAGGATACTCCATTTCTAGCAAAGACGGGTCAAAGAGTGTAACATGTAGCTCACCACAAACGAGGCGCGACCGCGGGGCTGAGGTAGGAATTTGAACAGAACCAGGAACCGCAAGCTGGGAAACCGACCGCGCATGTCCACGCATGAGAACCGTCGCTGAGGTGCCCTCTCTGAGTGCCTTTAGAGCCCAACGGACCGGTGAGGGTTAAGGGGGCTGAACTGCCAGAATGGCGGATCCTCACAAAGAGAGGAGTGTTATTTTATATTGCAGACACCTTATAATTTACGCTGCTAAATTGCCCCCCAAGCCCACGCTCTTTTGAAATCCTAGTTGGCAAAATCTACCTCCCCTTTTCTATGCCCGTTCTTATTGCTGGCATCTACCGCCCCACTACAATCCCTGACTGAATCACCCAGTTTCTTGGCTCAATTTCATCTGAATGGGAAGAGTGAGCTGCTAGTTCTTGGGGATTTCAACTACAATTGGCTCGACCCTAAAAACAAGAAAATCCAGATACAACTCAAGTCACTTAACCTAACACAACTAATTTCCCAACCCACACGGACAAACTTGAAATCTCACAACCATGCCTTTCTAGACTGTATTCTATCCTCTAGGCCCAGCAGCATCCAATCCTCTGGCATCCTACCTGAATTTTAAGTGACCATGCAATAGTGTACTGTGTAAGGAGACTCAGATCACCCCAATCAAGGCCTAAAGTTCTCCTCACTAGAACATTTAGAAGCTTTAACCTACAACAGTTTCTGGCTGTTCTTACCAGCTGCCCTTGGTACAGAATCAACTTAATTCCCGACCCCGATTCCGCACTCGACTATTTCCAATCCAAGTTCTTAAAACTCTGTGATACCCATACTCCACTACGTAGAATAAGAGTACGGGGGGCTCACCATCCAAGGTAACATCTACCCTGTTAGGGATTGGTTGTGGAAAAGCTACGAAGTACCTGGCACTACCAAGGATCTTAATAACTACAGATGCCTGTGGAACATGTGCACAAGACAAACAAGGCATGCAAAAGCACAATATTACTCTGACAATCTTCACCAGAATACATCAAATCCAGGTAACTTCTGGAAGGTCATCAACAATATATTCCAGCCTTCAAGCCATCAACAACCATGTGATATCATTAAGGATGATATTACTCTGACAAATCCCACTGACATTGCAAATGCATTCATTGAATATTTTGTGGGGTGTGCTACAAACTTATTAGCGAAACGCAACCCGAACTACAAACATTAACCTCATTCTGGAGGTACTCCTATAGCCCTACCCTCTCCCAACACTGCCCACAATTTTCAATTTGCGCTCCTCAAATTAAAACTAAGCAGCCAATGTGGACCTGACCTACTGCAATCTATGTTCCTACGACTTGGAGCTCCAGCCATTGCCAAACCACTTGCTTCCCTAATCAACTCTATTCTGTCTGCAGGCCATATCCCTAAGACCTGGAAAACTGCCAGAGTTGGCACAATCTTCTTCAAAAGTGGGGACAAAAACACTGTTTCAAACTACAGGCCAATCTCTCTTCTCCCAATACTATCCAAAGTCATGAAAAAATGTGTTCGCTCCCAATTAAGCGATTACTATTCCAAGACAAATTTCCCTAGCCAATTCCAAAATGGATTTCACCCCAAACACTCCACGGTAACTACCCTGCTAGAAGTTTGCAATGAGATCCAGTGTGGAATGGATCTGGGACAACTTACTGGTGCAATATTTCTAGATTTTGCAAAGGCTTTTTATACTGTTGATCATGTTATCTTGCTAAACAAACTCCAGTGCTCTGGAATAGGGAAGCATGGTTTAAACTGGTTTCATTCTTACCTATCAGGTAGATCCCAACATGTGTCTATCTCAGGCTCTAACTCCAACGCCTTGGATATCACCTGTGGTGTCCCGCAAGGCTCTGTTCTGGGGCCCCTACTCTTCTCAGTGTTCATCAATGATCTACCTACAGCCTGTAAAGGAGCCACAATACACATGTATGCAGATGACACAGTGCTATATGCACACAGCCCTAACCTCTCCGACCTTGAACACATACTTCAGTCTGACGTTTTTAGACTTGAAAATTGGATTTCCCAAAACAAACTGTTGTTAAACACTGACAAGACTATAACAATGGTATTTGGGGCTAAGGCTACATTTCTAAAGCTTCCAATGAAGCGCCCCCCACCCCCCACCCCAGAAAGTCTCAAGCCCCCCATTTTGCACACCCCTGCGGTAGATCATAGAAAATCACAATGGATGTTGGGCCGTGTTTACTAAGTGATGCAATTCCCCAGGTCACCTTCAAGTGGCAGAAGACACCTTACATCTTATTCACTTGAATGGGTCATTTATCAAAATCTCCTGCCTCCAAAACGAATGCAAAAACAGTCACCATGTTTATCAAAAGAGAAAATCCCATTCCTTGTTTCTTGCCCCAGTTTTGTATCTGGGATACGGTCATAAATACCCATAAGGTGCTTTATGGCATAGCCCAGCTTAGTAAATATGGCCTATAATAACAGCTTTATTTCATACACATTCCCTGTCCCGTAGAGCTCCCTGAGGCACAGGGAGATAAAGTGACTTACCCAAGGTCACGAGCTGACACCGGGAATTGATCCAAGCTCCCCTGATTCAAACTCAGTGTTGTGGTTTGCAGGCATTGTCTTCACTCGCTGAGCTCCAAACTAAAGATCGGCTGGATAATTTCACCATGAATTACGTGATCGTGACGAAAGTAGGGAAGATACAAGCATTTTTATGGTTAACAGCGCTAAGCCATTTGAGTGTTTGGGTCTTCTAACCCAGTGGCGCTCAACTCCAGTCCTCAAGACCCCCAGAAAGGTCAGGTTTTTAGGGATATCCCAGCTTCAGCACAGGTGGCTCAATCAGTGGGTCAGTCTTCGACTGAGTCTCTGAGCCACCTGTGCTGAACCAGGGACTGATTGAGCCACCTGTGCTGAAGCTGGGATATCCTTAAAACCTGAACTGTTGGGGGGGGCTCGAGGACTGGAGTTCAGCCCCCCTGTTCTAACCTACCGTATAGAGGTACCACAAAAGCACTTAACCCCCTCGCTGCCAGAGAGACTGTCGAAGCATTGCTTTGCTGGCCCCTCTGGCATTGTGGAGATTATAAAAGACCAATTAAAATCCACACTGCTACGTGTGATAAGTCATAAACTGCTGATACACAAGGTAATAAACGTTCAAATCAAGGGGAAAACAACCAGTGTTTGCAGCAGATGTAAACACCAGATGGCATTCAGTTTATGAGCTTTAGTTACCTGTGCATATTAACATATCCTAAGCTTGCCTGTTTGTGACCTCCCTGCTTACAATGTACAAAACCAAACACTTGAAAGCGCTGATCAATTCTGCTGACGCACTCAATATTTTGTCACTGGAAACAGTGTGTTAAGAAGAAGGCATATGTGCTGTGACATTAAAACTGGGGGTTTGGAAGGATGGAACCTGATGATCTAGCAGGCAAACACTGAAACACGTGTACTGTATGTGACCATGCTTGTGTCAGGAAGCCTGACCTGCAGGGGCTGAGGCAGGACGGGGGAAACTGACCACAGGCCTCGGAGCGGAGTCCTCATAGAGAAAGGAAAATCCGGGTCACACGCCAATGGCGGGGCAGAGAGCAGAAATCGTAGTTGGGGGGGGTCACGGTCCAAGGTCAGGGCAGTTGGAGGACAAAGACAGTATCCGATACAGGCAAAAGGCTCAGGGTGATCCAAGGTCAAAATACGATCAGGAAAGAGCACAAAGCAAACTCCAAGGGGACAGACACCTTGCTTGAGCACTGGCTGGCTGCAAATGCTATATAAAGATCTAGGACAGGTGTAGCCAATTACTAGTCTCCATCTTGGCTCAGGGCGAATGAGGCCACGTCTTGTTTTCAGCCATCTTAGTTCAGGGCAAATGAGGCCACTTCCTGTCTTTGGCCATCTTCGTAGAGGTGAAGGAAAACAACCTCCAGATCTCGGCCAACTTGGTTGAGGCAATAAAACCAGAATGTCTAGCATTTCACAGATGCACCTTTGTGGAGGGGAAGAACGGCTTCAACGGCGGGTCCTGGCATTATATTGTGATTTAAAGGATAAATTATGAAAAATCATGTTGAACCGAGCAGTTACTCTTTCTTGATTTAAAAAATGTGTTAAATTTGTTTGTTAACCATTTACCATCTCAGCACATGTCAATGCTGTTTAAAGTTATGTTTAGTTAAAGAGTTGGATAAAACCTCCATTGATTCAGGATACCGTTGAATAGAACTTCCACTGATCAGTCTTCTGTTAATAGTTTCTTAGCACTCTTGCAAGTCAGATGTTTTCGTCCTAATGTGTTTGGAGGTGTAACATTTCCCGTTCAGCGACATTATTATATTGTTATTAGGTTTGAGTCAGGAATATGAGAACAAATGCCGCACATATGAATTATTCTGGTTTGCAACAATTCTTCTTTAATACAGACTATGCCGTATACTTGAATTTACTTTGACAGGTTCAGAATCTTCTGTAGATGTTATTACAAGTGAAGTATTTTAAGTAAAAGAGGTGTGTTTTGACATAGTTAAAATACAGCTGTGTTGGGATGTCTAGAGGAGGGCCCGTAAGAGACAGTTGCTATTGACAACTGATGATATGCTGAGGTAATTAAAACTGATAATAACTAGTTTATTCTCTTGTATGGAGGGTGGGTAGTTCCTTATCAGTTATGACATCAGTGTTAAGATGAAAGATATATACTGTATGATGGTACCATATCTGGTCATACATTTAGGAGTAGGAGGACTGCCTAGGTGATTTTCTTTGGATACATACTGATAGAATTAGCTAAGGGAATTGAGAGACAGGAACAAGAAGGGGAAGAGACAGGCTAACACCAGGAGACAGGAGGCACCAGGTTTAACATCACGATACCTAGATCAGAATGAAGCATTCCACCCAAGAAAAGAATGATTATGCAACCATCTTTGAAAAGCATATGACATATTTGATGACACCGCCATTTTTATACTGTTTCTGTATGTGAGTACTTACCTTCAGAATAAAACATTTATTTTTCTGTGCTAAAACCAGAATGCAGAATTCTGTTATACAAAAGACATACTGTAGGACATTTTACAGGAGCTAATTGACCAGCTGCTGTATCCCTGGAATTATTTTATTTTAAGGACTCAGAGTTTCCTTGAGAATGATTTTCAATGAACACCATAGCTGTTAATGTGTTGGTCCCTTCACAGAAGACCTTGAAGCTTCCAATACTGGGCAAGGTTATTAAAGTATAGGGCCGACCTATGGCAAGGTGTGAGTAGACAACTCAGATTTCATTTGAAGATCTGAAGAATTTTCTTTGGCGTTTTGAAATAAGGAGTCCACAGGCTCCCAGTAGGAGTTTGAACTCAAGTCTGAAACCAAAGCAAGTTTCTGGGGATGGGAATAATACGAAACTTCAACTTGGAAAACAGTTGACTCTGAAGATTTTCATAGATGGTCATTTTGTCTGCCTTTTTCATTCAGCTTGCAATCCATTAGCATTCTTAGTTCTTATATTTAAGACCTTCCTTTTGGGGTATACCTTGATGTGGTGGGCCCCGTACAAGCCTATAACTTTATTTATGGAACTATAACCCCTTCTTTGGAGTTGAGAAAGTAGTATCAGTCCAAGCAGAACTTCGCTATTTTTATTTATTTTTAAATAGAAATAGCCGTATTAGTCCAGTTGCGGTAGTGCAGAGTAAATGAGAACTTCGATATTAGGTTATACCTTTTCTATTTGGACCAGCAATATATATTATTATAAGACAAGCTTACGAGAGATCACTCGCTTTCTCAGGTCGGCAATACTGAGTTACAGAAATTCCACCAGTTTAACACAGATGTAGAAGCCAAGATAACAATCTGAGGCAGATGATGCAGAGAAGAAATTGCAGAGGGGATAGTAAATAAAGACAGGGTAATAAATGGAGGAAAGGGATAGTATGAAATAGGACACAGCATCCATCAGCAGTGTGCAGAGAGGTGGGGTGCAGGGGGGAGAGAAGAGGTAGGACTGTCTACTTATTTACTATCCCCTCTGCAATTCTTTCTCTGCCTCGTCTGCCTTAGATGGGTATCTTAGATTTTACATCTGTGTTAAACTCATGTAATCTCTGTAAATCAGTATTGAGGAAGAGATAGATCTCTTGTAAGCTTGTCTTATACTGGCAATTGTTAGTCCAAATAAAAAAAAGTACCACCTAATACTGAAATGCTCATTTACTCTGCACTATCTTTTTTTTTTTTTTAGAAACTCAGCAATATGTTTTTACATTTCTGCATGCGTTTTTATTCCAAATTCTGCAATGGTGCGGGAAAATGCCTCAAGGGAATATTCACAAAAATCAGTGAATTATAGTAACGGAAGCATTCACAGACCCCATTTTAATCAGAATCACCCTAAAAAGGGTCTGTACAGTACATGGTTTATTTACGATGGTAATTTAAAATACACGTGCATAAGGATGTATGGGAAAGGAAAGGCATGCTAATATGTGGGAGAAACAGGGGAAAAAAGACAGCACTACTTCCATGCAGGATGAAATCTGATCAAAAACGAGAGCGTTCCCAAAGTGAAGTAAAATAAACTAATTTACACCTAAATTAGGTTAGCGTTAGCTCTTTATCAAGGTGTCTTTTTCCCCTTGTTTGTGCATCTGATGAGAGACGAAAGCACACTTGTACCCTAGGACGTGTGATCATCACCCAAGGATGCTACACCACATGTGAGTCCTTGAGATACATCTTATGATATTATACTATATCAGTTTATATATGCCTGGACACTTTATTGTGTGGACTCCTTACTACAGTGCTAAGTGGGATGTCTCCAGCTTGATGTGATTGCATGTTCTATCTCATGTGAGATTGGATCCATTTCTATACAGTCTGATACCTAAGGGGTACTCCATCAAAGGACTTTTATAACCTCTGTGCTGATTTGGCTTCTTGCTTATGTGTTATGAGCATTACACAATGTTTTTGTGATACAGGCATACCCCGGTTTAAGGACACTCACTTTACGTAGACTCACGAGTAAGGACATATCGCCCAATAGGCAAACGGCAGCTCACGCATGCGCCTGTCAGCACATGCTGAACAGCAATACCAGCTCCCTACCTGTACCGAAGCTGTGCGCAAGCGGGGAGACTATAGCGCCTGTTACAAATCCGTTATTTACATCAGTTATGCACGTATAAGACGTTTGCAGTACAGTACATGCATCGATAAGTGGGAAAAAGGTAGTGCTCCACTTTAAGTACATTTTCGCTTTACATACATGCTCCGGACCCATAGCGTACGTTAATGCAGGGTATGCCTGTATGTAATATGTGGGAGGGAGGGGGGAGAAATCCGACTTGTCTGATAAACACACTGTGCACAAGTGACTGATCCGAACACCCATATATACCCACATCCCCATGTGAGAAAACACCTGAATCTAATTAAAAATGCACAAATCACATTCCCAGGTACAATCCACAGCAGATAAACCAATACACAGCACTGATACTAGGATAAACCAATCGGCTCACCTAATGTGGTATCTGTCATCACTGCTGGCCCATGTTTACATCAACTGTGCAAGCATGACTACTGGTGTGTCGCATAGCCGTCCAAAAACGTGCCTGACAGCCCAGGAGGGCATGCACAAAAAAGTGCTGTGTATCCAGTACCCAGGTTCAGCTTGCGGACGTGTGTTGAAGCAGGTCCCATGCAACGGGGCCTCCGACAGCAATTCCCCCTCTTGCCTAAGGTCCCGGTCCTCCACGTGGTGTGAGCTCAAGCCGGAGTGTCTCACACAACTGAAACTGTCCCTGAAACTGTGGGCTGGTCCCAGGCTGCAGATCGTCTTGTGGACGTTCGTCCACCGGTGCAGTAGTGCGGCAACAGTTTTAAGGGGAAGAGTCCCTATCTGGGGCATTCCCTACAATACTCAACTGATTGTGGCTCAGGGTCTAGCTGAGGGCCAAAGGACATGGTCTGGCCTAATCCAGGAAGCTACTGCTTCCTGGATACTACCTTCCAGCTTGCCACCTCCGTCAGCTCTGGTTCGCGGACTCTCCGACCACGGAGGATATCCTGCTCCTTTAGGCTGCTTCCAGCTCATCTGATCTCCCTCCTCTGAGGATTCTGGGACTCGTAGTCCCGCTTCAGTCTATATGGAGCTAAATCCAAGATGGTTGCCACACTGCGCATCCCTCTCCAAGATGGCCACCCCCTGCCAACTCCCCGATTGCGCGGAACTACGCCGATCAGCCCAGCAGCAGAGCAGCTACCCCTCACCAGAGCTAAGGAGGGGGACTCTGCTACATCGACAAGAGGTGACCTGGCAGCCATCTTGGAAGGAGAGAGTTCTAACCTGCTGCTGTGGCAGTTAGACACAGCTCTATGCAGCTCCGGAGACAACTATAAATACTCTGTAATGCTAAATAAATACGTTTGGTTTATAATTACCTGTGCCTAGCATGTGTGATGAACTGTTTCAGTATAACTGAGTGTTACGCCGGTGCTGCCCGCAGACCAGACCCGTCCCCTGAGCTGAAGGGGGAAGTGGTAATACACGCACCCGCAGCAAAGGGAGCGTGTCCGGAGTGTGGTATGAAGCGTTGCCAGGCCAGGTGTAGTAAGGTAGACAATACTTGCCGGTACCAGTTGTAGAGATAGAGTGAAGGATGCCTCGCCGAAGTCAGGGAGTGGAGAGTGGAGATAGGTCGTTGTCCAAGCCGTGTTCAAGGGGTTACCAGAGTGAGCGTTGTCCAAGGAGTGCCGAGATCGAGAGCCAGAGGGGGTAGTCGTACGAGCCGCGTCAGAACCTGTGAAAACACTGAGAGAATCCTGAAGTACTTCCATACAGATAATATGTCGAGCAAAGACTGAGAGCAGAGAGGAGCTAGATAAAGCAGGAAGGTCCAATTAGGAACGGAGGCGGGACAGGAAGAGCTACAGGGAGACATTGCAGATTGGTGCAGGCATAACAGGCCAGGTGAGTCTTGTTGGTAACCTGAGTATGCCCGTGCAGTGTGCGGGGGCAGAGCCTGAGGTCCGGGGGACGGGAAGAAGAGTGTGCAGACTGAGCGTGCTCCGTAACTCGTGTACGCGCGTGAACCGAGCCAGTGGATGGTGCAGGTGTGCGTGCAGGTGTGCGTGCAGGAGGGCGTGGGCGCACCCAGCGCTGAGCAGAGGAATCGCCGAGGGGAGTGATCCCGCGACGGCGGCAGGGGCGAGGAGCCGTGGAGGCCGGTAAGGCCGGTAAGGCAGATTTGTTTTGTGTGTCCAGGGGCTCCCTGCGGGAAGGGGGTGCTCTGTGTGGGGAGCGTGGAGAACGCCAATTCCTGACAGTACCCCCCTCTTCAGGAACGGCCTCAGGACGGTCCAAGAACGGTTTCTCTGGAAACTTTTTCCTGAAGGACTTAAGAAGGGCCGGGGCATGAATGTCTTTGAAGGTACCCAGGATCTCTCTTCAGGGCCAAAGCCCTTCCACTGCACCAAGAACAGGAGCTGACCCCTGGATAGGCGAGAATCCAAAAGAGAGTGAACTTCATATTCCTCGTTATTTTGTACAGTAATGGGATCCGGTTTACGAGTCTGATCCGGAAAGAAGTGACTGGAGATAAATGGTTTTAAGAGGGACACATGAAAGACATTGGGAATCTTCATACTGGGTGGTAGTTGGAGCCGGAATGCCACGGGATTGATTTGTTCGCAAATAGGGAAGGGACCCAGGAACTTAGGTGCCAGTTTAGGAGATGGTACCTTGAGGTGGATATTCTTAGAGGAGAGCCATACCAAATCCCCTGGTTTGTAACTGGGCGCCGAACGACGACGATGATCGGCCTGTAGTTTCGATCTGCGGGAGGAGTTGAGAAGGGTAGACTGAATCCTGGACCATGCGGTTTGGAGGGAAGAAATGCGTTCATCTACGGCTGGTACTCCAGAAGGGATGTTGGGGATGGGAAGACAGGGAGGATGGAACCCATAATTTATAAAGAAGGGCGACTCCCGGGTGGATTCGTTTTTGGCAGAATTGACGGCATACTCTGCCCAAGAGAGGAGTTGAGCCCAATCATCCTGGAAATCGGATATGAAACATCTCAGGTACTTCTCCAGGGATTGATTGATTCTCTCCATTTGTCCAAATGATCACAGAAAAGCACAGATACATATAATACAAACAGTGATTCCCTGGCGCACTATCAGATATTAAACCTGACTGATGAAAGTAGTCCCATGAATCAATTGATGATAAGAATGAGATCCACAGTCCACAATGTCCCGTTCTTTTAGATTGGAGACTTGTCTGGAAATAGAAATGAAACAACCATTGCGCAGTACCCTATGGTCAGTGTTCCACACCCCCACCGTTGCTATCTACTTACTTAAAAATAGATAATAATGGGCCTCAAAAGGTTTCTTTATTCTCCTCGCGGTTGGCTCCAACTGATTCCTGCTACTGGTAACACGATCCTTTTTTCCAGCATCAGCAACGCCATACACCGATTGGGAACAGAAATGGGCACCAATAGTGTGATACTATAACATTTATTGTTTAAAATAACAGGCTTAAAAACATGCACTCACATGATATAACGCCCTATGTGTGTCCTACAACGTGCCGTCCGCTTAACATGCGAGGATGCCGAGGGATTGCAGAAGGAGGCTGGAGTCGGCGTGGATCCCCGTTTCGTGGCCGCGATTCGGAGCGCCTAGTCCCTCCTCCGCTGACGTTCTCTGCCAATCAACCTCTTCTCCTCACACAGGGTCTGCACGTCGCGGTACGTCCTGCAAGCTCCACCCTACGCGCGTTTCGTGACTCTGATGTCACTTCTTCAGGGGTAATGGAGCTGTGGGGGCACTGGAGGTAATTTATACCTTTGTGCCTAGCCGTCGAGGGGTTCCCATTGGATGAATATCCTCACTGGGAACTCCTACTAATTGTCCACTTATATACTGATGACGGGCAATTTGTGTACAACAGGTTTAACCACTTCATGCCTGGACAGCAATAAGTACTAAATACATACATTTTGGCATGCTATGAATTGTTTTAAAAGGACATTATTGATACATCATGATGTCAATACATCTAATAAAATACATGAATAAAACTCTAATACATATAAAAATAAAAATAATAATAAAAAGTAATTAACAACCTTGTGGCTTCTTATTATTAATGTGCAAGATAGCTGTTGCGCTAGCTCCCTGCCAATGTCAGCATAGAGGACCCAGAGGTGGAAAGAGAATACTTTTTAAAGTGACTGGAGACACTATGTGTCTCCAGACCCCTTTTAATGTTGTAAACATGTTCCGCAAGACGTCTCCAGTCACTTTAAAAATAAACATGGACAAAATCCGGAAGGGTTAATCTGCAAAGGGATTGAATGTCCCAAGCAGAATTGGAGGGGGGGTGATAAAATAAATCTTATATCCAGACGCGAAAGCTACTGGATATATACCCTTAAAACCATGACCCCGAGAGGACTTAACATTGAATTTGACTTGGCAGCATTCCTGAGGGATAGTTAAGTCTGTATACTGCTGATGTTGATCATTACCTAACCAGGTTACCTGATTTTTGTATCCAAAGTATTCTCTTTCCACCTCTGGGTCCTCTATGCTGACATTGGCAGGGAGCTAGCGCAACAGCTATCTTGCACATTAATAATAAGAAGCCACAAGGTTGTTAATTACTTTTTATTATTATTTTTATTTTTATATGTATTAGAGTTTTATTCATGTATTTTATTAGATGTATTGACATCATGATGTATCAATAATGTCCTTTTAAAACAATTCATAGCATGCCAAAATGTATGTATTTAGTACTTATTGCTGTCCAGGCATGAAGTGGTTAAACCTGTTGTACACAAATTGCCCGTCATCAGTATATAAGTGGACAATTAGTAGGAGTTCCCAGTGAGGATATTCATCCAATGGGAACCCCTCGACGGCTAGGCACAAAGGTATAAATTACCTCCAGTGCCCCCACAGCTCCATTACCCCTGAAGAAGTGACGTCAGAGTCACGAAACGCGCGTAGGGTGGAGCTTGCAGGACGTACCGCGACGTGCAGACCCTGTGTGAGGAGAAGAGGTTGATTGGCAGAAAACGTCAGCGGAGGAGGGACCAGGCGCTCCGAGTCGCGGCCACGAAACGGGGATCCACGCCGACTCCAGCCTCCTTCTGCAATCCCTCGGCATCCTCGCATGTTAAGCGGACGGCACGTTGTAGGACACGCATAGGGCGTTATATCATGTGAGTGCATGTTTTTAAGCCTGTTATTTTAAACAATAAATGTTATAGTATCACACTATTGGTGCCCATTTCTGTTCCCAATCGGTGTATGGCGTTGCTGATGCTGGAAAAAAGGATCGTGTTACCAGTAGCAGGAATCAGTTGGAGCCAACCGCGAGGAGAATAAAGAAACCTTTTGAGGCCCATTATTATCTATTTTTAAGTAAGTAGATAGCAACGGTGGGGGTGTGGAACTCTGACCATAGGGTACTGCGCAATGGTTGTTTCATTTCTATTTCCATACAAGTCTCCAATCTAAAAGAACGGGACATTGTGGACTGTGGATCTCATTCTTATCATCAATTGATTCATGGGACTACTTTCATCAGTCAGGTTTAATATCTGATAGTGCGCCAGGGAATCACTGTTTGTATTATATGTATCTGCTTTTTTGTGATCATTTGTGCTTTGTATACATTCCTTGTGGATAGGTTTGTTTTCATTCCTGAGGCAGCCATTCCCCAATCTGCTAAAATAGGTTGTGAGGGATCAATATTATGGTTTCCCACATAGGGGTTCCCCTTTTAGTTTGTAGAGCACCTGTTTATATCACTTATATATAGGTTTAAGTTTTTTAGGTTAGAGCGCTGATTATATGCTTTTAGTTTAATTTTCTTCACCACTCTCCATTTGTCCATTGGACTGAGGATGATAGGCGGAAGAGAAAGAAGAAGAGATGCCCAATCTCTTCGTGAAAGCTCTCTAAAATTTGGATAGGAACTGAGAACGTCTGTCAGAAACAATGGACGAAGGGATCCCATGAATCTCGAAAATCTGCTCCGTAAAGACATAAGCAATGGCGGGGGAGGTGGGTAATCCTTTAAGTGGAATGAAATGGGACATCTTCGAGAACCTGTCCACGACCACCAAGATAGTGTTCATTCCTCTGGACCTGGGCAACTCCACGATGAAGTCCATAGAAATGTGGGACCAGGGGCGGTCGGGAACTGGAAGGGGTAACAGAAAACCCTGAGGCTTTTGACGGAGAGTCTTGCTTTGAGAGCACGTGGGGCAGGCGCGGGTAAACTCCAGAATATCTTGAGACATCCTTGGCCACCAGAAATTCCGACGAATGAGATCAGTAGTCTTCTTAAAACCTGGATGACCTGCAGATTTAGAGGAGTGACCCTAAGACAGGACCTCTGGAACAAATTTGGAAGGTACAAAGAGTTTGTTGTCGGGAACGACCAAGTCCTTGGGAATGCGTCTCTGGGAGTGCAAAATCTTGTCAAGATTCTTGAAAGAAGACGTGGCGAGAATCCTCTCATGTGGAAGGATAGTCTCCAAAGATTCCTCTGGCCTCTCTTCAGAAGAATGTATACGGGAGAGTGCGTCTGCCTTTACGTTCTTGGTCCCGGGGATATAGGAAAGGTGAAAATCGAATCGAGAAAAAAAAAGAGCCCAACGAGCCTGTCGTGGACCAAGGCGTCGAGCGTTCTCTATGTAAAGAAGGTTCTTTCGACCCCTCCAGCAGGTGTCTCCACTCTTGAAGAGCCATCTTCACGGCCAGAAGTTCCCTGTTACCCACGTCATAGTTCCTCTCGGCAGACGAGAATTTCTTGGAAAAATATGCACAGGGATGTAACTTATCTTGGGGCGTGGGTCTCTGAGAAAGAACGGCACCAGCGCCGCAATCAGAAGCGTTGACCTCCAGGACGAAGGGAAGTTCAATGTTGGGATGACGGAGAATAGGTGCGGATATAAAGGCTTCCTTGAGTGTCTCGAAGGCGGAGATGGCCTTGGATGACCAAGCAGAAGGATCAGCTCCTTTTTTGGTGAGCGCAGTAAGGGGTGCCACAATGGTGGAAAAACTCTGTATAAACTTATGATAATAATTAGCGAACCCTAAAAAACGCTGTATGGCCTTGAGAGAGTTGGGTCTTGGCCATTCAGTGACTGCTTGAAGTTAACCGGAGTCCATCATAAACCCCTCATCGGAAATGATGTACCCCAGGAACGGAGTAGAGGTCTGATGAAAGGTGCACTTCTCCAGTTTGGCGTACAAATGGTGTTCACGGAGACGGGAAAGGACGTAGGAGGTGTGGCGTATATGGTCCTGGAGATCTTTGGAAAAAATCAGGATATCATCCAAGTATACAATAACAAAAATATTGAGTACCTTACGAAAGACGTCGTTAATGAAATCCTGGAAGACAGCGGGAGCATTACATAAGCCGAAAGGCATTACCAGATATTCGTAGTGTCCACTATGCGTGTTGAAGGCCGTCTTCCATTCATCCCCCTTCCTGATGCGCACCAGGTTATAGGCACCACGTAGATCCAACTTGGAAAAAATCTTGGCCCCCTGTAATTTATCGAACCGTTCGGTAATAAGGGGAAGGGGGTAACGATTTTTAATAGTTATGTTGTTTAAACCCCTGTAGTCGATGCAAGGCCTCAACGACCCGTCCTTTTTCTTGACGAAGAAAAACCCAGCCCCTGCTGGGGAATTGGAGTGATGAATAAAGCCTTTCTTGAGATTCTCCTGGATATATTCATCCATAGCGTGAGATTCTGGTAACGACAAGGGGTAGGTCTTGGACTTGGGTAGGGAGTAACCTGGAACTAGATCGATCGGACAATCGTAAGTCCTGTGTGGCGGCAAGAGGTCTGACTGTACAGTACCTTATTGAAAACGTCCCGGAATTGATGGTAAACGGAAGGTAGAATAACTTCGGGAACAGAGGTATTGGCCAGCAGTTGATGAGTCTCACCTGACCTCGGCCTCCAGGAAATGGGAGCAGAGGAAGTCCAGTCAATGAGAGGATTGTTAAGCTGTAGCCAAGGAAGACCAAGGGTGATGGGTATCCCAGGAGCGTGAATGGCATCGAGAACTAAGATCTCCTTGTGCAGATGTGAGGACAGAAGCAAGGGAGCCGTCTCTAAGTAGATGTGGGCCGGGGTAAGAGGACGTCCATCGATACCGACGAGTGCGATGGGAACCTTCTTTCTCACTAGTGGTATGCGGTTTAACCTGGCGAATTCAAGATCCACGAAGTTTCCTCCAGCTCCTGAGTCAATGAAAGCGGCGGTAGAAGTCTTGAACTTATCGCCTGAAAGGGAGACTGGAAATGTAAGTTTCTTAGGGAGTTCACCTTTAGAAAGGGGACGTGGAGACATTACACCCAGAGAGAGCCCCTCTGTACTCACTGGGTGTTCCCGTTTCCCGGACACAGTGGACACTCCCGAACCAGATGTTCCATGGATCCGCAGTAGAAACACAATCCCCCGGTGTGGCGGAACTGCCGTATCGGTGTGCGGATGCGTTGTACCCCCAATTGCATTTTGCATTGGCTCTGGCAACTCCAGTGCAGGTTGAATGGTAGTACTTGGGGGAGCAGGAGTGTTGCTGGGAGTGCTGGAGAACAGAACTTGAAAGTTATGGAAGCGAGTGCGCTGACGCTCAGAGTGGCGTACCTGGATACGTTGATCCACTCGGACAGCCAAATCAATGAGGACCTCCAATTGATCCGGCCAGGATTGGCGAGAGAGTTCGTCCTTGATGGGATCTGCCAGGCCTTGCCAGAATACGGAGACGAGAGCCTCTTGTCCCCAGTTAGTCTCGGCTGCTAGAGTCCGGAATTCCACAGCATATTGTGTCACCATTCGCCGTCCCTGAGTGATCTGGAGGAGAGAAACAGATGCCATCTCCCGACGAGCGGGAGAATCGAATACTCGTTGAAACTCAGCTTTAAATGCCGG
The DNA here is from genome assembly GCF_040206685.1 of Ascaphus truei. Lineage (NCBI taxonomy): Eukaryota > Metazoa > Chordata > Amphibia > Anura > Ascaphidae > Ascaphus > Ascaphus truei. The sequence goes on from NC_134486.1 coordinate 399,946,787, forward strand.
GTAATCTTGGGTAAGGTCAGAACGTCGCTCCCAAACCGGGGAAGCCCAAGCCAGGGCGCTGCCAGTGAGGAGGTTATAAATGTAGGCTACCTTCTTGCGATCAGTATTGTAGAGATGGGGGGCCATTTGAAACTGCACCTCACACTGGTTTAGGAAACCCCTACAATCTTGCGGTTCACCTGCATAAGGCTTGGGGGGAGGAGTCCTTACATCTGAGCTGCTAACTGCGCTTGCGGAGTGGGGGCTTACATCTGGCGGGGTCGCGGTCGGTACCCTGTCTGAGAGTACTGCGACCTGACGTGTAAGTGCCACAATTTGATCCGCCATGGCCTGTTTTTGCTGAAGCAGATTGGAGCAGATTGGAGATAAACTGTTGAAGTTCGGTCTGGTCTGCGTCTTGTGGGCTCGACATAATGTTACGCCGGTGCTGCCCGCAGATCAGACCCATCCCCTGAGCTGAAGGGGGAAGTGGTAATACACGCACCCGCAGCAAAGGGAGCGTGTCCGGAGTGTGGTATGAAGCGTTGCCAGGCCAGGTGTAGTAAGGTAGACAATACTTGCCGGTACCGGTTGTAGAGATAGAGTGAAGGATGCCTCTCCGAAGTCAGGGAGTGGAGAGTGGAGATAGGTCGTTGTCCAAGCCGTGTTCAAGGGGTTACCAGAGTGTGCGTTGTCCAAGGAGTGCCGAGATCGAGAGCCAGAGGGGGTAGTCGTACGAGCCGCGTCAGAACCTGTGAAAACACTGAGAGAATCCTGAAGTACTTCCATACAGATAATATGTCGAGCAAAGACTGAGAGCAGAGAGGAGCTAGATAAAGCAGGAAGGTCCAATTAGGAACGGAGGCGGGACAGGAAGAGCTACAGGGAGACACTGCAGATTGGTGCAGGCATAAGAGGTCAGGTGAGTCTTGTTGGTAACCTGAGTATGCCCGTGCAGTGTGCGGGGGCGGAGCCTGAGGTCTGAGGTCCGGGGGACGGGAATAAGAATGTGCAGACTGAGCGTGCTCCGTAACTCGTGTACGCGCGTGAACCGAGCCAGTGGATGGTGCAGGTGTGCGTGCAGGAGGGCATGGGCGCGCCCGACGCTGAGCAGAGGAATCGCCGAGGGGAGTGATCCCGCGACGGCGGCAGGGGCGAGAAGCCGTGGAGGCCGGTAAGGCAGATTTGTTTTGTGTGTCCAGGGGCTCCCTGCGGGAAGGGGGTGCTCTGTGTGGGGAGCGTGGAGAACGCCGATTCCTGACACTGAGAACATAACAACAGGGATTGAATTTTGCGTCCCGGGGACCCAACAGCAGCGCTTGAGCTGTGCGGGATGAATTGTTTCGCTTTCCTAAGGCGTACCTCGGCCATGGTTGTTCTGTGATCATTTTACACCATACTCTCCTTGTTTTCCACAGCTGGATGCTATTTCCACCTTTTTTCTATAATGGCAGAATTAGGATTTCTTTAGGCAGCCAATTAAATATAGTTAAGAATGATCAATAGTTAATGATAATGGACTGCTGGGGGATGGGGCTTAAAGGGATCTGTGTTTCATGTTGTTTTATTTGGCTGTGGTGCCATATACTCACACCAAAACAGCACTTCTGTAGAATGCGTGAAGTTTGGAAATATTATGTACATTGGGTGAGCTTCCGAAATAAAAGAGAATGTTGATCTTGTGGTCATTGGTCGTAAAAGCTGTCTGTGAGTGGGCTTACTGGCTCTGCACTTCTGTAACCCAGGCTGTGCTGAAACAGCTTTGTAATACAGCAGGCATATGCTTGTAGGCAGCGGCGGATTACCAAATCCGCCGCCCTTAGGCACTTGCCTGTATCTGCCGCCTGTGCCTGCCGCCCTGCTTCCCCTTCAGAATCCAGTGTCAAATGACGCCGCGGGTGTCACCAACACGACGGCATGACATCATGGTTGCCATGGCAATGAGACGCCGTGTGACGTCCGTGGCGACATTTGGCGCTCGATTTTGAAGGAGAAGCAGGGGGGCAGAACAGAGGCGGCCGGCACAGGTAAGTAAGTCCCTTCCCATTAAGCCCATTAGGACGAGAGCGCGGCAAATGTAAATAGGGGCGGACACATTTGCCACCCCAAAATGTTGACGCCTTAGGCCTGGGTACAGTAGGATGTATTTTACCCTGCTCTTCCATTCTGCATATATATAGCTACAGGTCAGGGCCACTGACATATATCCCAAGGTCCAGGACTAGAGTTTCCATTGCCCCCCCTTGCCCTCCCCCCCATCGTGTCCGCGGCCTTGTGAGTTCCCCTCCTCTTTTACAACTCCTCGCTCTCACCCCCCTCTATTCATCACCCTGTCCTCATGCATTTCTCTCCCCTCTCACTCTTCCTCACTCCCCCCTCTTCTCTCCTCTCACACTCTCCCCCCTTCCGCTATCACTCAGTTACCCCCTTCTCACTCTATCTCGCTCCCTCAAACGTTGCCACCTCACACTCATTCCCCCCTCCCCACCTGGACACACACAATTCCACACAATTTCCCCCCATAATACAATCCCCCCCCCACAATACACACAATACAATAACCCCATACACACACACACTACAATAACACACAGACACTACAATAATGCACACATAATTCCCACACACACATACACAATTCCACACAAATCCCCCCCACACAATACAATAACCCCCCCACACACAAATACAATAACCTCCCCCCCCCACACACACATACACACAATACAATAACCCCCCATACACAAAATACAATAACCACCCCCCCTCCCCCTACACATATAACCCACCTCCTAAGGAATTACTGTTGGAGTGTATCGGGCCCCAGCCTGTGTTGCCATGGGATCATGATGTCACAGAGAGTATATAGAGAAGGGGAAGGTTGCAAGATGGGAACCTAACCAAGAGGACAAGAGGAGGGGAGCCTCGGGGAGAGGAGATAAAGATGTTCCTAAAGTAATAACTCAGATCAGGTCCCTTTTATTTTGTTGTGTTAAAGATAGGGACAGTGCCCTTTAGTTAGGATCTCAGATGAAAGCGGATGGAGTTCTTAGATAGGAAAATGGCAGGTCACAGAGGGCTTCAGCAAAGATGGCGCATCGACTCTAACCGCAGGTCCGAATTCATATTCCTCATCAGTCGGTATAGAAGTGGTAATTCCCAAACTGGCTAACGGTCTTGTGAGCACTCACAAAGGACCTTCCTGGTTTTCCCATAGGGGCCCAGTTAACCCGGATTAATACAGAAGATCGTATTGAAGTATTAAGGGGGTCCGGGTCCGACATAAGCTGGGAACTAAATGAAAACACCTCCATTGTAGTGTTACATGTGGACACTAATGGAAGTAACAGAAATCCTGCACATTTGTTTAAAAGAAGTACAACGTCTATAGTTTGAATGTGAACAGTCCCCGTGCCTGGGAACCAACATAAAAGACTGTTGTGTTACAAAAGTTCCTGATGCCCATTATTATACATCCTTTCTACCTCATCGCCCAGCCGCCTGAATCCAGCCCCTGAGTCAAGGTAATCCATGCGGAGTAGCCAAATATTGCACAACGATGTAATCTCCCTAGGAGCCGGGCAGGGAGGGTTACATACAAAATACAAAACACACACAACAACTTACCAATAAAACACACACACACACACACACTACACCTTACCTGGGGGGTGATTTCAGACTTCCAGGTGTTGCCAGCTTCCAGTTCACACCGGAGGGGGTGAGGCAGGCCGCGGGCCCGGCAAGAAAGAGAGGCCCGGGACAGCTGGGGAGAACCAGGGCCCAATGGCAATAAGAGGCCCGGCAGCTGGATGCTGAAGTTAGGCCCGGGCCCAACTTCCAGCGCCGGCCAGGCCCCTGCCACAAGGCCCGATACAGTTGTCCCGGCTCTCACCCCCTGTCGGCGGCCCTGCTAGAGTTTATAGTCCATATTTTCTATATGAGGTTACTTCAAAGGCACGTTCTATTACTGTAAATCATCTGATGGACCATTCACTTGATTGGGTTGTGAAGTGTTTTCCAGCACCGAAAGGTGTCTAAAGTAACAGCACTGCTGAGTAATTACAGGCCAATATCTTTGATGAGCCTGCTAAAATATTCTATAAAATATGAATATTCATGATGATTATGAGATAATTATGATTAATATGTTATTGTCTCTCAATAACCAGAAGGTAAGGTGATAGAAGAGTATCTGGATAATAAAGGGCAGATTTAATAAGAGAAGGTATCTTGTATTTGAGCAATTCAGGTGATTATGCTATAAATTAAAAGAATCTTCTTTCAGTCAAAAAATGTGTTAGATATCTTCTGTTAGATCTAGTACAGAATGCTACTTTTTGTTTGAATAATTTGGGCATCCTACAGAAAAATGCTCTTTGCTCTTACTCATATAGAGGGAAAACATCACACCGGTTTCTCTGCCCTCCTCTACCACCAATCTACAATGTATATGTAGCGCACTTTCCCCCACCCCCTGGGAGATATGGTGACTATGGTGTGTGTGGTGCATTACCTGTTGCTCACAGGAGGCCTGAACCTCCGCTTCTGGGTGTAACAGTCATGCTCGCCACAAACCGGGACCGGACCGCGGGGCTGAGGTGGGGATGTGAATACACCGACCTTTGACCACGAAGCCGGTTCTGGATTGCGCAGTTCGTAGTCAATCGTAGCCGGTTCAGGGTTGGAGAAGACAGGGTAATCCATGGACAAGCCGGGGTCTTCGTTGGAGATGTCAGAGTAGTCGATATCCAGGCTGGGGTTCGGTAACTCGTAGGCTGGTGCGAAGCGCTTCAGCGTAGCAGCTGAAGCGCGGGAATGGCCTCTGCGTGAGGAGTGGGAGCGGCCCATGATTAAGGTCTCTGCAAGGGGTGAATGCAGCAGGTCTCAGGAACAAGGGAAGACTAGCACTGGGGATCCAGCGCTTCAGTACAGGAACCAGGAAGCAGACCTCTGCCTGGGGTGAATGCAGCAGGTCTCAGGAGCAAGGCTAAGACAGGAGTGTTTGTGGCAAACACAGTTACATCCAAGTAAATCTTGGTTTATGCCCAGCAATGAGGGAATGGGAGAACCCAGACAGGGGTGTGTGGGAACCCAGACAGGGGTGTGTAGCCAATCCCAAGACGGGTGTGTGGGAATTCCTCCAATGCCAGAGCCGAGAGACAGAGCTGCAGTAATTACAATCACAGATGATGATGCTTGTAGATCCAAGGGGAGGTCTGTCTGAGAGCTCACCAACTCTGCATGAGTGAGCTCCAGCCAAACCCAGGAACGGATTCCTTACACTGGGAGCCTGGGGTGTACCTGATTCGATGGGTGACAGCGCCTCCACCTGTACAGGATCCTAACTATGTGGGATAGCCCCATGCAGGACCATACTGTATATGAACAACACACACTGATATAGTAAAACAATAGCAATTTACTGTATGTATAGAAACAATCATACACCATAATACCGCTACCGCAACCCGAGGTCTCGTAGGGCCGCAACTCCTCACCGTGCCTTCCCAACACCGTGTCCACACCCAGGTAGGGTTTACCCCCAATGTACTCAGGTGCCCCTGGGCACCCAACCATCCTGGTGTCCACAATAAACCACCCACCCAAGTGTGTGAGACAGCGCTGCCTCACTAAATTGAAGGGGTGAGTTGGTGCACTTTGTTGAGGAGGCCACACCCGGGCGCGCTGATGTTGTCAGATGGGATCCACGGATCCAGAGTAGGTAATCACGCAGCCTCCGCCTCTATGTTGGGTGGGTCCCGCTTGGATTTTACCACCTTTAAGAGTCTCTGTGGTAGCAGGTGTCTGGTTCCAGATCACCGGAGGACAGGATACAGCCGTGTCCTGTCTGTGTCCCTCACAGTGGTACTACAGGGGCAGTGTCCCTATCTATGGGCCTGTCCCTGCATCAACCACAAGCTGAGGGAGTCGGGGCCTAATAGGGGGTATCTGGCCTGGTGCAGGTGCCACAAACAAATGTACACATAATCTACCCTTTCCTTGTCCCAGTTCTGACTGGCGTGATTCCTGGCGCGCCAAATGTATCAATCCCCTCCGCAGGGGAATCCAGCTGTGCGATTAGTCACTTCGCGGCATGTGAGCAACAGCCATGCTGCATTCTGGGGGCTGTAGTCCCCACAGGGCCCTTTGTCGCTAATGGCCACCCTGCAGCTCTGCCTGCGCATGCGCGACTCCCTTTCTAATGGCCGCTTCACCGGGGGAACCTATCTGCGCATGCGCAACTCACTGCGGATGCGCACGCATAATCAATATGGCGGCGGCCAGAGTGCTCACTTCCCACTGAGCTCCGGCGATACGCTCGCCCGGCCAACCTCCCTGCACAGCAACACTCTCTAGCTGCAGCGGGGTAAGGGGGGGAAGCCGGGGAAATACCCAGTGGGGGAACCGGGCTATATACAATAACATTAGCCTCTTAGCTCCCAGAAGTATAAAACAAATCTCATAAACCTGTCTCACCTCGTATACAGGGTGGCCAGGTGGCCGGTATTCAATGGGACTGTCCTGTATTTCGACACTGTCCAGTAAGAAATGAGAGGTAATACTGGACATGTGTGTGTCCGGTATTACCTCTCTGGACATAGTGACCTGACCGGCTTGTGGGGCTGGCCCGGCAGGGAGAGAGCAGGGCTTTTGCTAGGGGGCTGGGCAGCTTCCTCCATCCTGATTGGCTGCTGGTGGGTAATGCAGCCAATCAGGACGAGGTGTCAGGAGTATTGGTGATTTGGTAGATGATGCTTCACCAGTAAGTGCTCTATTGTATAAGAACAATATGTACAGTATAGTCCCAATGTCCATAATAACTATATAATAACAGAGATCACCCAAGGGAGATTAAGAGACCTAGTGGTGGCCACCTGGCTACCACAGAGATTGGTCACCTGGTAAGTGATCACCTTCCCATAGGGTTTAGATCAATAAAACAGCAGGCACTGAGAAGGTAAACACAGAGGGGCTGTTCCCTTTACCTGACAGTGAGATCCAGACAGGGAAAAACTCTGCAGCGTGCAATCCTCAGTGGTAGAGATCAGGATATGTAGAAGGAAAGGAGCACAGCTTCCGCATCAGTGGATCAAAAATAGATAGGGCAACTCCAGATGTAGTAACATTGTGTTTAGTGCACAATCAGCTTAGCAATGAAGGTGTAGGAAACACACCAACATGCTTCATCCAACAGGACTTTATCATCAATGCCCCTTTCCTTCTACATATCTCGAGGTGTCATTAGCCCTGGGGCTGGGGCCAATGAGAGGAGAAAACAGCATGGAGCGTTGAGAGGTGTGTGTGTGTGTCGAGTGCATCGCACCTTTCATTGTGTCCAGTATTTTTGAAGAAGTCACCTGGCAACCTTACGTATGCAGGTACAGTATAAGAAACCAGATCTCTATTCCCTTCTATATATCTGCTATGGTTCAATCTGGAAAAGATTAAATATTGCCATTCCGTGATCCACATACCATGGCTCTGTTTTCATTTGTACCAGGGACACCAAAGTCTCAAATCTGATTGACCTTTCCATTGTGTCTTCATTGGTGCTCAGTAGATGTATAACGTGACGCTCCTGAAATATTCCTGCCGTGCCTTGTGATGGCTCATGGTTAGGTCCATGTAAGTGTATGGGACCATGGCTCAGAATGCCGGATGAGCAGGAGAAACGAAATGTCTTAAAGTAGGCATGTGCGCTGCTCACGTATTACATGTTATACTGTACATTGCTTAGGTCAAGGGGTATAGTCCATGGGTGCTCAATTCCAGTCTTCAAGCACCCCCCCATCCCCACCCCCAAAGGTCAGGTTTTCAGGCTATCCCAGCTTCAGCACAGGTGGCTCAATCAGTCCCTGCTTCAGCACAGGTGGCTCAATTAGTCCCAGCTTCAGCCCAGGTGGCTCAATCAGTCCCAGCTTCAGCACAGATTGATCAATCAGTCCCTTTCCTTTTGCATGGCCCCAGCTTCAATCGTGCACCAGCGGCAGAGAGAATCCCGGCGTGGGAGAGAGGCTCACAGCAGCTGGGGAGAGCCGGGGTCCGGCGGCAATCAGAGACCCGGCAGCCAGACACAAAAGTAGGGCCTGATCTCTGGCTGGGCCCAACATCCAGCTGGCCGTGGCGCAAAGCTCAGTCACCGGGCCCGGTTCACCCCCCCCCACCCCCCACCCGTAGGCAGTCATGGGTGACGTACTCCTCAGGCCTAGAAACAAATAATTGTAGGTGGGTATCCCCAATGCCTTAATATACTGTATCATTACAAAATCCTACCTCATGACTCACTTACTGTTTGGGTCACAAGAACGGTTCTATAATTATACAAAATGTACAATTCCTGTGTAAGGTGCACGATGAATATTGCGACCAGAACCCTCAACGGTTCCCATCTGCTTCATTAACAACACTTATTTTCATGTATTTTTCTGTTTCCCCCCCCCCCTATTTCTTCTCCTTGTTCCTTACTTTCTTACTTCTCCTTCCTTACTCTTCTTTGATTGATATATATATTGTTGGATTTGATCTATTTAACTTATTATTTGTATGCAATGGATACCATGTCCAAATATCTATGTTATTGTATTATAATGACTATAACACTAAATAAGAAATTGTAAATAAAAGGACAGACAGGTGTAGCCCTTGTACCCCCACCCTATGTGATATTGGGGGGTCTACTTCTTCTCGGGCTACTACTTCAGGGTGTGGTGATGTGTACCTGGGGTAAACAGGAGGGCTGAGTGCTCCACAATGGTGTGGGGAGAAACAGGACAGGGGTGCAGGTTACCTTTATTCTTCCCTGGTGCAGCGCCTCCAGTCAGCACAGATTCCCTGCAGGGGCAGGGGATGGCCCATACTGACACCTTGTTCTTCCTTTACAGCAGCAGACAGTAATCACACTGGTTCTGATACAACTGGCTTTATTGCAGGCAGATGGTAATAACACAGTAAGCACAGAGGTATCCTTTTTCTCTCCTGTCTTCCCATAACTCTCAGAGCCCTGACTCAGGCATTTGGCCCACGTCAGGCCTGCTACACTCTCCTCCCATCTCCTGGTGGGTTGGAGGAAGTGGCTCCTCGCTCCACAGGTGGAGGAGAAAGATCAACCAGAAACAACAGAACTCCCACAATTTAGGAGAGTGTCAGAATTTATAACCTGAGATTGGGGGTTGGAACCCTGTCCCATAACAGAACAGGTTGAATAGTGATTGGTAATCACTACTTTTGGATGAACCAATCAGTATCCTTCTCTCAGGCTGACACTCTCTGGTGGTTGCTAGACCTGTCCTTGGATACCCGAAATGTATCCAAGTCTGCAATACACACACAGAGCCTAAAGAAGGAATTAACTCCTCCACTGCATGCACCTAACAAGACTTACACTGGAAGGGCCCAGGAAAAAGAAGTAGCGGCCGGGAGGCTATGCTATACAGGTTACATTTTTAAGCCTTGTGCGTCTCTGCTTTTGTACTTTAAGCCACTTCATTCTAATTAGTGATCTAAGTGGCTTAAAAAAGGTAGTGTTGCTTTAAGGGGCAGGGGCTGTTAAGGGGCAGGGTTTCAACCCCCAATCTCAGGTTATAAATTCTGACACTCTTCTAAATTAGTCAGTTCAGTTATGTCTGGAGGGTGATCCTGATCTTCCTCCACTTGTGGAGTGAGGAGTAGGGTTGCCAGGTGTCCGGTATTGAACTGGACTGTCCTGTATTTGGATACTCTGTCCAGTAAAAAATGAGAGGTACTGTAATACTGGACATGTATGTGTCCGGTATTTTCCTCCCTGGACATAGTGACCTGACAAGCCTTTCACCATAAAGTGCAGTATTTTTGGAGAAGCCACCTGGCAACCCTAGTGAGGAGCCTCTTCCTCCATCCCACCAGGGGATGGGAGGAAAGGGGTAATAGGCCTGAAAGGGGCCAAAATGCCTGAGTCAGGGCTCTGACCAGCAGAAGGGAGAAAATGAATACTTCTGTGCTTGTTGTACTGTTGTCATCTGTCTGCAATAAAGCCAGTTGTATTAGAAACAGTGTCATTTGCTGTCTGCTGCCTGCGGTAAAGGAAGGTCAAGGTGTCAGCATGGTTCACCCCCTGCTCCTGCAGAGAATCTGTGCTGACTGGAGGCGCTGCACTACTCAGGAATAAGGTAACCTGCACCCCTGTTCTGGCTCTCCCCACTCCATCGCGGAGCACTCAGCCCTCCTGTTCACCAACAGAAGTAGCTAGAGAAAGCATACCCACCCCAATCTCACTTAGGGTGGGGGTAAAAGGGCAATATACACTTATAGGGTCCCATGTTAATATGGGTAAGAAGCAAAAAGTGACACACTGTGAGTGCTCATTTGCATGCCATTACCCAGAATCCCTGGCTGCAGTGGAAGCAATGTTTGTTAAGAGATAATGGGGAAAGGCAGGTTGCAGACCTGTCCGAGACGTGGTATTTTTATTTGCGAGTCTCTAAGTAACATCTAATAAAAGCCATTTTCTCTTTTTTTTACCGGATCTTGGATCTCCTTTCCGATTAATAGCTCTGTCCATGTTTATTTTTTATTATGGCATGTTCCATTATACAGCAGGGCCCCGCTCCTCGGCGCTACGCTTTTCGGCGATCCGCTGATAAGGCGGCACCGAGAAGGGGGCCGCCATGTTGAAGTCACGCATGCGCAGAACGGGCGGGTGCGCCCGGCACGCATGTGCAGACCGCAGTTTGCGCGCGCAGCCCATAGGTCGCACATGCACAGAACGGCAAAAATGCCGGTTTGCGCATGCGCAGAACTGAAAATCGCCGGATCTGCTTTCCGGCGATTTTCACTATACGGCGGGCCTCTGGAACGGAACCCGCCGTATACCCGGCGCCCTCCTGTGCTGTTTAACTGAACCCCATTAAGACCCACCAACAGATCAGGTTTTACAGATATCCCTGCTTCAGCAGAGGTGGCTCAATCACAACTGAGCCACTGATCGAGCCACCTGTGCTGAACCTGGGATATCCTTAAAACCTGACCTGTTGGCGGGTCTTGAGGACTGGAGTTGAGAACGTCTGCATTAAGGTATTACAATTCACAACCTGCATCTATGGCAAATCTACAACTCTCCGGGACCAACACAACTACCAGATCTGTGCACTAAAATCAAAAAGTTTATTAAAGATTCAAGAAATGACATGGATATTCAATGGAGTGCAACTCCAATATATATGGTGGGAGCCATAAATCCCTTTATATCGCGATTCCTACGGACTCCTGTAGGTGTCAGGCTGACTGTTACAGAGTATCCCACATCACAAGACATACTGTAAGAGAGCAGAAGGAAAAGCCAGGGAGAGGTGGGGGGTGTGTGTGTGTGGAGGACGCAGAGAGGAGAGCAGCAGCAAAGATGGATGTGATGATGTAAAAGCGGAGGCAAACCAGGAATCCCTGCAAGATTCTCTGAGCAGAAATGCACAGGGGCGGTGAGATCTGTTGGGTCGGGAGACTGGGTCTACCTGCGTGTTAGCAGGAGCTATGTTTCACCTACAGAAGGGAGCAGCAGCTGAAAGGAGGAGTTGCTGAAGACAGCTGGATGAGGCTGACAGCTGCCTGCTCCTCTCTCCTTTGTGAGCTTCCCAGGAGGGCATACATCCCAGATACAGCTCCCCTCCTCAATCCTTTCCCCTACTATGGAGGTGGACACAGAGCATAACATGCTTATCCTGCTCTAAATGAGAATGCAGCCAGCATCCAGCATCACTGTGGAGAGACAGAAGAGATGGAGGATTTGAGTACATTCAGCTATGCATTTCATATATAATTCATTTCTTAATTCATCTTATTATTATCAGTCGGACGTCAGATTCTTTTGCTGAATTGTATCTTTTTGTTTTGTTTTATGTTGGGTTTTTTTTTTGTAGCTACTTGGAATAATTACCGAGGGATGTTTTTACATTTGGGTGGTTTGCGGATGCTTTTTTTTGAAAAAAAAATTTTTCGCCTCTCATTTTTTTTTTTGTCACGAGTCGTGCCTGATTGAGGACACCAGATCCAGGCGTCGGGAGGAATTACATCCTGTGCTTTGATTAAAAACAACAGATTGCACAAGAGGACCAGGGCAAAAAATAAATAATAATAATAATCACATCGTTAACCTGTTGAGGCATCATGGAAGAAATGCACCTAATGATCACACATAGCTCATACTTAGTAGTACTGGGTGTTAGATTGGCCTAATCCACTGAATTATCTTTTTCATCAAAAAAACGTACGCTCATGCATGTATATTTTGTTTGCTAGCCACATTTTAATGAACCGAAGGGCTTTCTGCGTACCATTCTGTTTAAGGAATGGGCTGCTCGCCCTGGCCACATAGTGAAATGATCCAGTAGGTGTGGTAGGAGGCATATATGTGGAAGATACTTATTCATTTTTTGCTCCGGTATATTTTCAGGAGCACTGGCTTTTTGAATCAGTGCAAAGGCGTTATGAGATTTAGGCAGATGGAAACACAAATAGTGTGTGGCAAAGGTGCGTGGTAGCCACTGCAGGTGGGTGATAATAATGCTACTTCATCCTGCCCATGCCATGCTTCTGGGTGGGTGGTAGAGTTAGGAAGAGTCCCATTTTCAGAAGGATTCAAGAAGTCTCTCTACCCTTCAACAGTCTTTATTTTCTGAAGTCTAGAAGAAGAAGCATTCTTGCAAGCCCAGACACAATACACCTTCAGCAAAGATGCCTCGAAACCGAGCCTTCTCTGAGCCGGAGTACTCGGCTGAGTATTCTGCTGACTACTCGGTCAGCCTGCCATCGGATCCAGAGCATGGGGTTGGCCGGACACATGAGGTCACAGTACGGAGCTCTGGCAGCTGCCTCTGTCTGCCTCGCTTCATGCGGCTTACCTTTGCTCCGGAGTCGCTGGAAAACCTTTACCAGACCTACTTTCGCCGGCAGCGCCATGAGACGCTGCTAGTTTTGGTGGTCTTTGCCGCCCTCTTTGACTGCTATGTCATTGTCATGTGTGCCGTGGTTTATAGCAACGACAAGCTGGCTTCTACCCTGGTGGCTGTGGTGGGTTTGCTGGCCCACCTCTTGCTCTTTGTCCTATGCAAGTTTGGGCTGCTGCCCGACCGTATCTCCCGCAAGTTTGTCCCTTACATCCTCTGGATCTTGATCGCAGCTCAGATCTTCTCATACTTGGGTCTCAACTTCGCCCACTTCCATGAGGCCAGCGACACAGTTGGCTGGCAGGCCTTCTTCGTCTTCTCATTCTTCATTACTCTGCCGCTTCGTCTCACCCCCATCGTCCTGATCACCGCCGTGTCCTGTGGAATCCATACCCTGGTGCTCGGAGTAACCATAGCTCAGCAGCAGCAGGATTCCATCAATGGAAACGCTTTGTTACGGCAGGTAAGTACCGTGCTACCATTTATTTATAAGGTGTAAATATATTCCACTATGGAAGGGGGTGTGGGTGGCAATGGCATATGATTCTTAATATTCTACCTTCAGCTTTTACCATAATACTGATCATCTGCTATAAAGCTATCAGCATCCCAGTTGCTGCTTCACAGCAAGCAGTTTCCAGAAACACACCGGCCTTCATGTTCCCCTATACATCATGTCTCCACTGTCCCTTCCTTATACTATACACTGTAAATTCCATGGATCAGGGCCGTCCATCCCTATTGTACCAGTGTATGTTAATGTTGATATTTTATTGTTATTGTCTACTGCGTTGCAGAATAGGGTGGTGCAAATCAGATAAATGATATTAAGAAGCATGGAAATATAATTAATAAAACACACCATTGTTTTATATACATTTTACACCATTATGATATAATATGTTGTTATTTAATATTGTTGACTCCTTTTGTAAAGTCTGTGATATTCACTCATATTGCAATATGATGTATTACCGATGCTCCCACCTGTACTGTAGTTAAGGAGTTTCCTGTTTGGAGGAGCTCAGCATGGTACCATCCTCTCTCACACCGTATAGAGGTAGAGGTTTGTTCTTCAATTATATTGTTGTGATGTTTTATGTTATTGCTTTACCAGTGGCACGATGCGTTTTGGAATGGTTTGCATTTCTCTCCAGCACTAGGGTGACCAGACGTCCCGGTTTTGCCGGGACAGTCCCGTTTTTTTCAGCCCTGTCCCGGTTCCCAGTCCGTCCCGGAAATGTCCTGGTTTTTGGCCTTGGTCCCGGACTGAAAATGATAGGAAGGAGGAAAGGTTATTGGGCCCCTAATTTACTATGATTAAGGCATAACTGTCAACTGCTTCACACAGTATGTTAGCAATGTAGGTTTAATAGAGTAGGATATGAAGACCAGTCTGGATTTTTCTTCCACAGGTGACAGTCCTTTGGTTTTAGTCTTAGTTCCACGACTAGTGATTCCCACATTCATTGCGTGCAGATTGTGATATGAGTAGAATTGATGTATATCTCATATTAATGGAGTATCTTGTGGTATTACAAACCGTCGTTGACTTGAGGACTTGGCGCAGTTAACAGATATGGTGTGTGAATGGGGTCCTTTTTTTTTATCCAATGGGATATTGTGGTAACCACAGTTGTTGCTACCAAAAGGCTTGGGCTCGCTGGGAGAATTTGACACTTTGCTATCCTTTTCAACCTCAGTCTCCCTGTGCTGTTTGGTGAATGTCAGTGGGGATGGGTAAGGCCCGTAATATAGCGGGCGCGCGCGTCTGTAGGAACGCGCGTGCACGTTACGCACACTTTGTGTGTATGGGTCCGTGCTGCTGTGAGCGACAGTCTTGGAAGGTACTGTGTGTTTGTGTGTGTGTCACTGGGTAACTGTGTGTGTGTGTGTGTGTGTGTGTGTGTGTGTGTGTGTGTGTGTGTGTGTGTGTGTGTGTGTGTGTGTGTGTGTGTGTATAGATTGTGAGTTAATCATTTATTAAATAATATTTTTCAAATAAAAAAAACGATGTATGAATAAAAGTTATTTTTTTTGTGCAACATTGATAAATATATATACATACACAAATATACACACACACACACACACACACACACACACACACACACACACACACACACACGCACACGCACACGCACACGCACACACACATACACATACACACACACACGCACACACGCACACACGCACACACACATACATACATACATACATACATACATACATAGATACATACACACACACATACATACATACATTACAGCGGCGGTACCGGCGCAAAAAGATTCTTTTTGGAGTCTTTCCCCCGGTTGTCCGGCTCCACGCGCGGCCCTGTTATAGAAAGACTGACTAACCACAGCCAATTATAAGTGCCGCGCGCGCGTCCACTACAGTAAATTATGTGCCTTAGTGAAAGCCCTTTGAGACGCTTGTGAAAAATCACATAACATTTCTGGCCGGCCTACTTCCATGGTGACCCGGAAGGCCGTAGAAGCCTTAAAAAAAGTTTGCTAGGTTTTTAGATATCCGCTGCTCTCCAGACTAATATCCAGCACAATTACTCTCTTTTATTTGTAGTGAAAAGAATTATATTGATGGAATTGTGCTTATAGATATATACTGTATATTTAGACTACCGAACACTTATATTTCTTTATTATGTTTATCCCCATACTTTTGATACTTCATATTTTTGTTTAACCCCTTCTGGGCAGGGGGGTCTTGCCACCGCTGAGGCCACGACACCCCCTGAACAATCACATGATCTCAGCATCATTCCAGTGACATCGGCAGAACCCAATGCTGCTCGTTGTCAGTGTTCCAACGGAGCACTGATCGCAATCTAGCCGCAGAAAACGGGTATGGTGCCATGGAGCACAGAAGGGCCCTTCAACTGACAACCTTGATGTGGTCCTTGGACTCTCGCTGCTTAAGCAACTAGTATGAAATTAGCCGGAGCAAAGTACAATCTGTGCACACGAAGACTCACTTGTAAGTTAAGGTAAAGTAACACACACACACACACATATATATATAGTACAGGTGTTATACATGCTCAGAAAATGTTGAAATATTACAATTTCCAAGTCTTGGATTGTATGGTAAAGTACATTGCAATAATCTTGTGGCCCTTCTACTTCTATTTTTTTTTCTACTCTGGCCGCTTTGAAGAGCTGGTTGAAGAGCCCTGACGTACAGTACAAGGCCAGTGGCGTGCCGGCCGCCATGACGTACATTGTATCTCCAAAGAGCCCTAAATCGGTTCATGAGTCTAATGAAATCATGGGCACTTTCACTGGTGTTTTGGTTCTCCAAAAAAATGTTTGTGTTTGGTTCTAACTTTTGAACCACTGAACTCCAATCCCCCCTCCAAGCCGCAGGGGGGGAGGGGGTGGGGGAGGGGCATTGCATCGTTTTGGGTGGAAAGAGGGCAACTGAACCGAATTTGAGGTAGAAACAAAGTTTTTGTTATTTTCTTCCTCTGTAACTGACCCCTTAGATCCGAGTTGTGGTCCTTATTAAACCAAACCATGGAAGCCTCAAACTATCAGATTCAGATACTCACCCAGTCTGGTGGGAGGAGCGGAGTGGGGGAGGGCTGGGGGTAAATTCCGTGACTCCCAAACCGCTCATCATTAATAGTAAGGTAGTAGATTACAGTAGGTCGAAAAAATACATATGTTCATCTAGTTCAACCTTTGTTATGAAAATAATGATTTCAGATGGGGAGTTCCTAAATGTAATAGATCTCTCGGGGTTGAAATCTGATATTAGCTTTTGTGAGGACTTTTGAGCTGAGATTTTTTGCCGTTGGTTTTGCCAGGTGATGATGAAATGACCACCAGTAATGTGTCACTTCTAGGTAATCCTGGTTTCCTTCTTGGGAAATGAATGCGCACTCTCCCAAGTTTGGAAAAGTAGGGGTTTAACTTGTACCTCCCGTTTGGGAGAAGTATTCTGTTTATGACACCGGTACCATATATATTAACAAGTACAAAAAACAAGCACAAGGGGCGTCATGAGTGAAGAACGCGATTATAACCAGTGAATAGAACTTCAAGCCTTAAGTGCAGTGCTGCTGAACAGAGACGTAACCAGGCGGTCTAGGTTATTCGGTCATGGCCGTTTCGCCATAACCAAATGGCCGCTGGCTCTTCGCCCCAACTATTTCTGCCAATGGAAGCTGCCGCCGCCGATGACCACTTTGCTGCCGGCCGCTAAGGTAGGTAAACCCCCTAAACTAAAACCCCGTACCCTACTCCTACTCTAAGCCCTTACCCTAAATACCCCTACCCTAAGCACTTACCCTAAACCCCCCTAATCTATGCCCTTACCCTAATACCCCCTACCCTAAGCCCTTACCCTAAACCCCCCCACCCTAAGCCCTTACCATAACCCCCCCTACCCTAAATCCTTACCCTAAAACCCTCTACCCTAAGCCCTTACCCTAAAATCCCCTATCCTACCCAGTAAAACCCTTAAATTAACACCCTACCCTAACCAGTGAAACCCTTAAATGAACCCCCTACCCAAACGACTAAAACCTTTAAATTAACCATGCCATGTGACGTCACGCCGTGTGACATCACGTTGACGGCTGCGCATGCGCGATCAATGCTTGCCGGCTGCGCATGCGGGATCAGTGCTTTCTGGTGCCGATTGTTCGCATTCGAACGAGCGTCTGGCAAGCACCGATTGCGCATGCCGCCCCAACATTTTAGGGCCTATCGGGCCTAATGGGAAATCCTGGAGTAAAACAAAAAGAACTCAGGCGCTAACTCATATAAAGGACTAAATCAGAAAGAACCAAATCAGAAAGAAAAGAAAATAACACAATATTACCGTAACGACAAATGTAGCTGCCCTCCCCTCACAAAAGGGGGAATGACGGCTAGAATGTAGATCCCAGTGTGCTGCAGCCCCAATAGGATCTATCCAAGACCCTTAGTACATACAGAAAAAACACATAAAAGGGGGAGCAAGGGATTAGATAGTCAATAATAATAAATAAGAATATATATGCAATCTCGACCAGTGGGGGTAGGGAAAATAGCACAAATATATGATCTTACTACTCACACGGCCATGTGTAAGTAAATACACAACAGAGGTATCTTTGCTTTTCTTTACTTGTCTTTATCTTGTCTTGTCTTGTCTTTGCTTGTCTTTGCTTTTGACTTTTCTATGGAAATCCTTGTCCAAATGGTCCTCGGATCCTCCCAATAACATATACACAATGTGTAGGGAGCAAAAAATTAGACAAAATAATTTCGCAATGTAGCAGGGGGATCAGCCAGGGGAGGTTTAGAGTGAATAATGCTAGTAATATCACAATACTCACACAGGCATGTGTAAGTACATACACAACAAGGGGTTTCTGTTCCTTTAAAGTGGATCCAGAGATCTCTATCCCTTCAGTAATGATATTCCTCCAGGTGCCAGACACAGCTCACACCCACGTGATCCCAATAAGATGTATATGAGATGTGTTCAATAGTGGATAAAAGTGCATTTATTCACACATATATAACAACAAAACTCACATGTACTGTACAACAGCCCAAATCAGCAACACCACTGACCGTGTGCAATGCAGCATATAGGATCCTAGACGCCGCGTCCGGAATACAGGATCATGCAGGAGATCTTTGAACACAGCACACTCGGTCAGCAATGGAGGCTTCAATGGGACAAACTTCCTTCAGTGTATGAGCAACATGTTTCGCCGATGCCACGGCTTCATCAGGCTCTGTGATCCTCTATAAACCTCCCCTGACTGATCCCCCTGCTACATTGCGAAATTATTTCATCTATCTTTTGCTCCCTACACATTGTGTATATGTCATTGGGAGGATCCGAGGACCATCTGGACAAGGATTTCCATAGAAAAGTCAAAAGCAAAGACAAGTAAAGACAAAGACAAGACAAGATAAAGACAAGTAAAGACAAGCAAAGATACCTCTGTTGTGTATTTACATACACATGGCCGTGTGAGTAGTAAGATCATATATTTGTGCTATTTTCCCTACCCCCACTGGTCGAGATTGCATATATATTCTTATTTATTATTATTGACTATCTAATCCTTGCTCCCCCTTTTATGTGTTTTTTCTAATGGGAAATCCGCCACTGGTCCAAAGGCTACCCCAAGGCCCTTCGTGGACCCCCTTTGGCCAGTGGGCCGCCAGTTTAAGGGCCTTGTACTAAACCAATTAGGTAATACATAATTCGCCGAACATATGGGATAATTCTGCACTTGAATATTTTCTTGTCTCCCCCTCATCCTCCCTTAAGGTTAGTGTACAACTCCTTTATAAACCTGACTTTACCGAAGGTACCAGACTTCTGGACGGGACCAAGAGGAAAAATGAAAAAGGACTTCCCTCATTTACCAGCTTGGGAACAAATCCTCACAGCATTTAACATAACATGCAAAGCTTCTACTGCGGTTTACTTACACAAAATGCAATACAAAATCATTAAACGGTCTACATCAATTCAGCTCAACTACAAAAGGTTCAGGTCTGAGGTTCAGATGTAGTGGCTGCTAGGCAGATTTCCAGAATTGCATGTGGAGTTGTGGAAAGATTAAAAGGTTCTGGCACAATGTCCCGGATTGTCTGGCCAGACTGACAAAGGTAAAACTAACTAACTATCATGACCCTTTGGCTTTCTAAGACAACTAAAGACCTAATCTTAATTGATACAGTCCTTTTAGCAGCAAGAAACTGTGTCTTAAACGGCTGGATGAACACAGCCCTGCTTTCCATCTCTCATCTAATAAGTTAAAAACCTCATAAATATCTCTGGATGAATGGGAAATGCAGCTGGATAAGGAGTCTGCTGTCAGACTACATGATTAGGTGGGACCAATGGGGGATTTAAAAATGTGCCGCCCATAAGCCTTTACCCTCGACCGCGTCCTCCTGCAGCGCCACCCTCCTCCCTATGCAGCGTCCCGGCGTCAGAAGACACCGCAATGTCATGTGACGACCCGTTTGCATGACAAGACGATGCCATGTGAGGTCACGTTGTCATGGCAACGCGTCACTGCGTTATTTGACGCCGCGATGCTGCAGAAGGAGCAGGGCGGCCGAAGGAAAAGGTAATAGACCTTTATGGAGGCCCCACGCTCCCCTTCCTCCCCTCCCACTCCCCTCCCCCCCCCCCCGGCATTCAGTGGGGAAGAGAACGGGCCTCTGTATGTGAGGGGAAAAAAAACAGAAAATTTGCCGCCCTAGAATTTTGCCGCCCTAGGCCCGAGTCTATCTGGCCTGATGGAAAATTCGCCACTGGCTGGGACAAATACATGATGTATGTTAACAAGTCCGTGATGTATGTTAATTCAGTCCGTAAAATTGTCTATTTTACACTCTCATTCATACCTGTTGTTGACTATTTTAGCTTCTAGCATTCACCTTACGGTTATACGATTTTATTATGCCTACAATTGTAGTAGGTTGCTCTGTTTTCTTGTGTTAATACCTCTCTCTCTCGTTATGCTTTTCTTTTATATATTAAATCACTGCTGAATATCCCGCAGGCTCTTATTTCAGCAAGGGGTCACATAATAACTCTTCAGATATCAAAGGAATTCTTCTATATGTAACCCCTCTCTTAATTACCTCAGACTAGCATCTACTGCTGAGGCGGGGGCCTGAGTCCTCCATCTTTATACCTTATCCCCACACGTGGCCGCAGGTCAGACAAAAGGATGCAGACTACAGTCATATTTATACACAATGGTATTTCTAATGTAATTATTGTTAGGCAACAATATAACAATATGAGCCTCAAACGTGAGTACATATGCAATGTAATTAGATATTACCACTTCACACAAGACTCTGCACAGGTGCGTGTGTTAAAGTCCTTGTACTAGACCTCCCAATCCTGGGTGATCAGGCCATGCTGTGTGATACCGGTATCTCGTTGGAGCGCATATAATAAAATGTAAGTTGCAGGCCTGTGCTTCCGCTCCATCGGCCGTCTGTCTCCTGCTCTGCTGCTCTGTAGCTGGGTTCATGCGCTGATAAGCTCTCCTGCCTCCGCATGGGACACATGCAGGTCTCTCTGTGCAGGAGGCTCTGCACACAGCCTCACTTCCTCAGCTCCATGCAGATCTGAGCTGTCATGGCTGCCCCCAGCACTTAAGGATCACTCCCCCTCATATCCCTCCTCCTTCACCAGCCCTCTTACTGTCTTAGCATAGTCATATGTCCATGGAGAGGAACCTGCTAGGGGGCAGTGTTCTGTTGTTGCTAGGCAGACACAAGGGTTACATATATCATAAAATGAGTACATTGGTGTAGTAGGGTCAACTCTCTCAGCAAAAGCCTAGCACTGTTGGGGCAGATAATAGTCAACTGCTGCTTTGAGGAGTCAGGAGCACTAACGAGCCACTAGGCTGAAACTTGTAAAAACTCCAGTACTCTTGCTGTTCTGGGCTGCAGATGGATACTGGGTCTGAGGTTTGTTACCCTACTATACGTTGTACTGCTGAACTTGGGCTGAGAAAGAGCCTTAATTTTTTTGTTGCTGAACTTGGACTGAATAAAAGCCTACATGTATTTCTCCAAACACATGCCTCCTGTAATTACCTATGCGGACGTCTCCTACATTTGGTATTTTTGTATATTGTGTGGATTTTATTTACAAGCTACTTTGCTTAACTGCCAATAATGGAGAAACAAAAATACCCACCAGTGACAACAATTTGAGCATGCAAATAAAGGATAAGCAAGCAAGTTAGGCTCAGGCTAAGGCCCCGGTCTCTCCGCTGTAACGTGCGCCCACGATATTGGCGGCGCGTTCAGCCGATTCCCCGGTCTGCAGCTCACTGCAGGAAGAGAGACCGGGGGGGTGGGGCGTGGCGTGGCGGGGGAGTGACGGGGCGCGGCCATGACGTCACCCGGCAGGTTCGCCCTCATTGGCTGAACCGCCGGGGGGTGTGCCTAATCGCTCGACGCGAGTCCTGCTCTCAATTCTATTGAGAGCAGGAGCAACTCTCGCCTGAGAGCGGGCCTCGCAGCGGGCCCGGCGCCATTGAGGAGAGGGCTCTCGTCCGTGCGGACGCTGTAGTAGGCAGCGGGGGCAAGGCCTCAGGCTGCACAATGTCAGCCGGAGCACATGGAAGTGCCTATGCATAATGCACTATATAGATTTAGTAAGGCTTACTATCCAAAGTCTGTGGTGCTGGGGACAGTATCTGCCGAGATCCTGCTGCGGGTGGTCCATGCTTCTGAATGGGTCTCCTCACAACGTTAATCCTTCGGTGCCGCAACCACGTAATTTGTGACTGTGAGTAGCAACGGCTCCGAAGATGTTGAGTCTTGCTACGTCTGAAAGTCACCAGAATTTGATGTTGAGGAGGTTATCCTTCTGGTAAGCTCTTTTGTGGAGACCTCCTGATCACTACGGCCCAGAAATAAAGTCACTGTTATCAAATGATCAAACATTAAGACCCTTCATTATATTTATTTTCTTGGTTGTGTCTGGCAATTTCATGGGTGGCCCAACCTTTATGCAACACAAATTCTCATTATGACCTGTCTGCCGGTGCAAGCAGAGCTATGGGCTGAACGTAGTGGTCTCACATCGACAATCGATAAAAAAGAGATAATAATAATTTCACATAGTGCTTTTCTCCCAATGGGACTCAAATCGCTTCACAATTACAGTATAGTATTTTAGAGGCACAGTCCCTGCCCCGTAGAGCTTACAATCTATGTTTTTGGTGCCTGAGGCACAGCGACATAAAGTGACTTGCCCAATGCCACAAGGAGCTGACACTCATTTTGCAGCACACGGGAGTCCGTGTTTCTCATTTATTTTATTTTAGTTGCGCCAGACTGCAGCCCCTCTTCATTCTTGAGGGGCCCCCTCCTGCGGTTCTGGTTGCACTCCTTCCCCACATTTTTTTTATTTTTGGGATTCCAATGTCCAGGAAAAATAGGGTCGGGGACCTCCTCACCAACCTGCTCCTGGCATTAGCCAAGCTGGCTACAGATAAGTCTAGGAAGCAGCGTTTGGCTGGGGAGGCTTCTCTTACCTACCAGGCTCTGTTCCGGGTGTGCTCCCGCATCCGAGCAGATTCGCTTAATACTCACACTTTAAATAGGGCGCACACACCATGCTCACTGTCTGCCGATATTTTGCTAAAAGCTTCCTAATTTGATGAGATTATTAGCCCTTCAAGGCTTGGCAAAAAACGTTTTTTTTCAGGGAATCCAATTTGGGGAAAAAATTGTCTCTAATGCATTTCGGAGGCTTTGGCTCATCTCTGTCCCTCAGGCGACACTGTGTTCTTCCATAAATTAGGAAAACGGCAGAAAATTATGGCCATCTGGCTGCCCCCGTGTTTAAATTCAACTAAAAAGGCAGCGTGTGGTATAACTCTTCAGTTATCACTGAGTTGCTCTAACCGCTCTGAGGACAATTTTCATGCTGACATCCCTTTATTGCAAGCCGAACATTGTCTCAACACTTGTTATATTTTAAAAGCGTACCGTAAAAGGAGATATGGTGGCAAAGCACATTCTCCACTTAGTTAGACATAAAGATAAAAGGGTGCAGTTTAAGCACCAAACTTGACCTGTCCACCTTTACTGTCCAGTACATGTTGTCACATGCTACAGTAAAGCCAAATACTATAATACTATGCATATATACCAATTTGAACGTAATATCTGTATTCCCACTCTGAAGGTAACACCGGTTGATGTAAATTTCCATGATTGCTGAGTTTGGAATCTTTATGACGTTTCTTCAAATTTATGAGAAAAATACCAAGGTGGCTGTTTCTCTCAATATCCTGGCCAGGGAATCTTGTTAACGAAGAAGAATTATTCGCATTTGAATCCATGTGGAATATATATTTATCGGGCCTGTGTTTTGCTTTTTTTTTACAAACTGGGGTGCCTGGAAGGAACTACCGTTTTATCATAAACGAGCGAAATTAAAGGTAGCGTACGTCTGACTGTACCTTCAACCCCGTGACTAAGGGACGCGCAGCATATCACCACCTTGCCTTTTATATTTCCCAGCCCTGAGTGTCCGGTAACATTCGTCTGTGGTCTTTACATTTATTTATTTTTCAGCTGTTTATTTTGAAGGGATTTTGGGCGCATAACTAAGTGCAAATACTGTAGTCAACCGTCACATTATACAGGGACGTTTGTATACAGTACAAACAAACATTAGCACGACCCTTCACGCGAGACAAGCGACTCCACAGACATAAAGGAAAAGAAGAGAGAGAAAGGGACAGAGACAGAGAGAAAATACTGCTGCAGCATCCTCGACAGGAAATAATGCTAATAATTCAATGTGTTTACTATGAGCGCTCCGGGGACGTTTGAAAGAGTATGCTGAATATATGTGGAGCCCCCTTTCTCCCCGTGTCTAAGGTGACTACGTGTGGTGCGTTACCTGTTGGGTTCACAGGAGGCCTGATCCTCCGCTGCAGGGAGCCTGGGGTGTACCTGATATGTGTGATGGCAGCGCCTCCACCTGTGAGGGATCCAAGCACAATTGGATAACCCCTGCCCAGGAGCACTCAGAATAGAAATGATATACACACAGTGTTATAACAGATTATCTTTACTGGTACACAACTAATAACATATATATATATACAGGCCTTGCACGGATGTGCCCACACAGCGCCCATTGTCCAGCCACCACCTTATACACCCTGTGAGGTTTCCCCCAAAGTACTGAAGTGCCATATTGTGAGTACATCGTCGTCATCAGCGAAGGCGTCCACCTCTGCGTGGGGTGGACACCTGCTGGAGTGTGCCACCTGAAGAGAGTCTCTGTCTTGCGGTGGTGGTCTGGTCCCAGACCACAGGCCACAAGTCTCTGCGCAGAGTCTCTGCTGTGTCCCTGCCACTATAAGCTAGAGGGGAAATGTCCCTATCTAAGGGCCTTTCCCTACAGTACCAACAATTTGGTAGGGACTCTGGGCCTACTTGGGGCTTAAGGGGGCAAACAAGGCCTAGTTCAGGGAAGTGCAGCTCCCTGGACACTACCTACTCTGATCCTGCTCCCCTTCCGACTGGTGTGGCTGCAAGTGCGCCAAAAGTATCTAATCTGTGCAGAGAAATCCTAGCAGCCCTAATGGCTATGTGCCTGCATGTGATCTGCAGCCCCTGTGCATTCTGGGAGGTGTAGTTCCCCCTCGGAGCATGCGAGGAGATGGCCACCTCTACTGTATGTCTTCTGCGCATGCGCATTGTGCTTGTAATGGCCGCCGCAACTCTGAGGCCACTGCGCATGCACAAGTTGTCCAGCACGCATGCGCAACTTCAAAGATGGCGGCCCCCGCTAGCCGGGTGCACCACGGAGCCTCCGGAGCACCGGAGTGCTCCCTGCTCTGCCCCCACTCCTCTGTGCAGCCTCCCTGACTAGCCGCAGCTGCATCGGAGGTAAGCGGGGTCCTATGGGGACCAAGGGGGACCCAGCTACATATGTAAGAGTATTGGTGATTTGGTAGATGGTGCTTCACCAGTAAGTGCTCTATTGTATAAGAACAATATATTCAGAGTATAGTCCCAATGGCCATAATAACTGTATAATAACAGAGATCACCCAAGGGAGATTAAGGGACCTAGTGGTGGCCACCTGGCTACCACAGAGATTGGTCACCTGGTAAGTGATTACCTTCCCATAGGGTTTAGATCAATAAAACAGCAGGCACTGAGAAGGTAAACACAGAGGGGCTGTTCCCTTTACCTGACAGTGATATCCAGACAGGGAAAAGCTCTGCAGCGTGCAATCCTCAGTGGTAGAGATCAGGATATGCAGAAGGGAAGGAGCACAGCATCCGCATCAAAAATAGATAGGGCAACTCCAGATGTAGTAAAAGTGTGTTTAGTGCACAATCAGCTTAGCAATGAAGGTGTAGGAAACACACCAACATGTTTCATCCAACAGGACTTCCCTTCTACATGCATATGTAAGAGTTCTTTGCTTTTTTATATATATATATATATATATATATATATCTGTAGGTACTCGGCACTTTACAGAAATAGCGTACATGCAGAATACTGGGATATATGTATTACAAAATTACAATAAGTGCATTGTGAGAAAGGAGCCTTGGAACCTGCCTGAAGAGCTTACACTCTAAGTTGCGCTGTTTGTTTCCAAAATGTATGTTTTTTCCCCATACAGCTATCTTTTTTTTTGAACTGTTGATATCGTTCTCACTGGAGTCTGTTAATTGTGTTGGTTGTGTGTACGCGGATTAGCTCACAATAACAAGATGTAAATGACTGTGTTTGATATTACAGTATAACTAATTAGACTGAAAATACCCTCTGGAGATCACTTAGCTGATCTCCCAGACGGGCCCCAGCAGCCTCCTGCTCGCACTCACTAAGGGCGCCTGGATTCTGTAACACACATATCAATACCTAACATACAGCACGTCTATACTTGTATGTTAGGTATTATTAATAGACGAACATATGCAAGAAAACTCTTACATATTAACACCTCTGCTGCCACTGAATCCGGCATAGTGCTGCATTGCTGTCCGGCTGCAAAGGGGTCAGCAGAAGAGTTCCTAATTTAGCACCTTTTACATAAGTGGCCAAGTCGTTGATTGACACAACAGATCTGAGAATTCCTCCAATTCCATATACACAGGGACACGGACACTCAGTCCATGCACACAGGGACACAGGGACACCGTCTATGCACACGGGGACACAGGGACACTCAGTCCATGCACACGGGGACACAAGGACACTCAGTCCATGCACACGGGGACACAAGGACACTCAGTCCATGCACACAGGGACACTCAGTCCATGCACACGTGGACACAAGGACACTCAGTCCATGCACACATGGACACTCAGTCCATGCACACGGGGACACAGGGACACAGTCTATGCACACGGGGACACAGGGACACTAAGTCCATGCACACGTGGACACAAGGACACTCAGTCCATGAACACAGGGTCACTCAGACCATGCCCATGGGGACACTCAGTCCACGCACAGGGGGACACTCAGTCGACGCACATAGGGAACACTCTGTTCAGCACACAGGGACACTCAGTTCACGCACACAGGGACACAGTACACGCACACAGGGAAACTCGGTCCACGCACACAGGGAAACTCAGTCCACGCACACAGGGACACAGTACACGCACACAGGGAAACTCGGTCCACGCACACAGGGACACAGTCCACGCACACAGGGAAACTCAGTCCACGCATGCAGGAACACGAACTCCATACACACAGATACACGCACTCCATGGAAATGAATACTCACTCCATACACACCAGAACACTCATTCCATACACACAGGGACACAGGAACACTCAATCCAAGCACACAGGAACCCAGTCCATGCACACAAAAACACTCAGTCCATATACTGTATATAATTTATATTGATCTATTTAACTGTGCTTGAATGACTGTTTCTATTTACAATGTTGAATTCTGTTACAAACTTTTTACAGTAACAATAGTATTACTACATTTCTTTAAAATTCCCCAAATAACTTCCCAATTTGCCAACCCATGCCTAATTTTACTCCTCTTATTTTATCATTCCCCTCTAAACAAGCTATTTCTGGGTGTACCGGGTTGTTGTGGTGAAATGCAATGTTTCTGCTGTTTTGAAACCCGACAGAGCCAGTTTATTTAGGGAAATAAACAGACAATTGTCCTACTGTATCTTGAATCCAAACAGAGAATCCTTAATAACATCTGCAATATTCCGTATCTTGCATTTAAAAATCTAAATTGTAATCACCATTTCCTTCTCATTTTAAATGACCTTTTCCAACTATTCTTTCATGTAACCTCTGCCTTTGACACAATAACATATTCCCCCCCTCCTCAGCATCGTCCTGCTTTCGGACAGCTGCCAAATATTAGGAATCTGTCCTTTGAAAGTAACCAGCCCTGTCAGCAAAATGTTAACCCATTATACTAGTTTGAGTGTCTATGGGTGTGACGGGAGCTTTGTGACAGGCTATTAATAATACACACCAAATATATATATATATATAGCCATGCATAATAATGGTATACTACTTTCCTCTCTGTTGGCAGTAAGTCCTGATAAGTACAGGTATGCTAGCAGTAGTTATGGAGGTTTTCCCTCACACCCTGGTGAGGTGCCCTATGTATGGAGGGGAGTGGCTGTATGCTCTGAGTCTCTGGATAGTGACATCAGAGATGCACCTGCCTCCTGAAGTATATAAGGCACAACACTGTCAGTTAGTGTTGTGTTGACCAGCAGTTGTGTGAAGTAGCTGGTAAAGTGTATGCTCCTGCATAAGGGATTGTAGGAACACTTTTGTGACCCTAGTGCAGTAACTAGCGGTACAGGTTGACCAATCAAGTCTGTCTAAGCCACTCTGTGTCCAGGGACCTGGCACAGGGGTGATCTCCCTAGGAGAAGAGGGAATCCCACTTCAATACGGGAGGGCGTACCTGGCAAAGGGACAGCACGAAGAGATGTGCGGCTAGAGCCGGCAGCTGCATGGGGCAGTCTGCTACATCCCAAACTACAATAAAGATGGCCTTGTTAATGAAAACCCCACTGTGTGAGTGTGAGATTACTCTACAGTGGCAGTCACCACCGAGAAGGAGTTCCTCACCAGGACCATCTCCCTGCGGAAGCATAGATCCTGATGAGGTGGAGGCGCTGCACATGATGTAAATTGGACTCGCACCCACTACCTCAGCTACCTGTCCTGATGACATCCCCTAATACCATCAAGCGGGAGACTCAGGAGTCCTGTTAGTTGTAGGTGCACCACCATACACGATCACGTAATGGGGACCGGTTAGACCACACGGGCCAATGTGAGATTGGGTGGGTCAGACAAGGGGGTCCAGCCGTTACATTTGGAGGCGCTGCTGAGATACCTGTTAACAGGACAGGCTTTTGCTAGGCACACAATAGGAAACAGGGAGAGTGTCTGCTGCCACTTTGTACTGCGTGGGACGGAACCAGGGGTAGTCGGGGAGCTGCTGGAGCTGCAGGCCGCACAGATGCCTTGGGATCCGTTAGGGGTTAGTAGATCTGGAGCATGGGGCTATTGCTGTCCTAGTCGCCTTGAGGTAGTTCTAGCGGGGGACGCCTGAAGGGGTAAACTGGTAACTTAGAGCAGGAATTCTGAAAGGGTCCGCACTAGGCTAGCCAACAGTAGGTCGACGCCCAAAGTACTGCATGGAAGAGCCAGAGTACTCTAGTCTCCATTCCAGATCACTTGACCAAGGAGCACAGACTGGAGGAAAGCTTTACAGTAGACACAGAAAGAGTGAGCCTAGCCTGAGGTAGTGCAAACACGAGTCAGATCTACGTTAGGTACACAAGGTGGTGCACAAGGCATGTTTATTGTACTGATGTGGTAGCTGCCCCGCAGAGCGGAGCTCCATGTACAATAATCCAGTATACAGTGATCGAGAAACAACCGTCAGAATGGAGGATCTGCAAAGAGCAGAAGGTCCAGGATGGTGGACAGAGGAAGGACACGCATATGACCTGTGCGTGGAAGAAGAACAAGCTACAGAAGAGACTTTTGTGAGCTTGTTGTGGAATGGCGTGAAAGCCGTGGCTGCGCCGTGTTTGTCCTGTCTATGTTCTCGGGAAAGTACCCTCGAGACTAGTGAGGACGACAGTGTTGCTAGATGGGAGGAACGAAATGGACTTTGTTATACACCAATAAACAAACAGCCAGACGCTACCTCAAATATGAAGAAAGACAATACGAATCAAAACCAAGATGGCGGTTCCCGCGTTCCCGGGACACCGCGTGGGCCAGCTGCAGAAAGTCTTGCAACTTTGCAGTTTGCTAATTGTTGGCCAGGATTGGCGCCAACGAGGAAACCCCACCCTGTTGGGGAGATTGGCTCGAAAGCTGTAGCCGCGCCCTCATGGACTATTACTCACTCTGCACCTGTGCTGGGTCAGCCTACAAGTCTACGAGACATCCCCCTAGTTTCAACCAGGGGGAGTGGTTTGCAGTTCCACCAGATGCCGATGGACAAAGTAGGAGGAGGGGTTGCTAAACCAGCCTCTGCCCTCCAGTTGCGAAGAGCCATTGACCAGAACAGACCTCTGAAACGAGTGCCTCCGCTGGTGAATATGGCTGAAATTTCTGAGAAAATGGAACAGAGTCCTTTGATCTCTACTCATCCCTACTCGGCTCCAGGAGGCTTCCTGATCATCCGCGTAGAGGGTGTGGAGACTGTGGCGTGTCTTTGCCTGCAGTGCAGACTGCCGGGCGGAGCCGTGGGCAGTGAGGCTCGATGCCCTCACTGTGGACTGCAGTACATGTGGCCCATGACAACTTTTGTGCCAGTACAAGCCGTGGGAGCGACAGGAAATGTCCCGATGGCGGCAGCGGAGCTTCCGGGTGCACTATGGAGTGAGGGTGCAGGTCCCGCGGAGCAGGAATCGGGTCTGGTTCTCCAGACGGAGAAAACCAGCCATCGGAGGGGTGACTGAAGAGGAGGCCATCGCCGGTCTCCTACTGGGATGCCCCACCCGAACTGTAAGTTGGAGTCCTCGGACGAGGAGTGTGCAAGATTGTCTGATGCGCAGGACTTATTGTCAGGGCCCCATACAAGTGGTACGCCTTGGCGAGATGCTATCCCGCGTGGTGTGGAGAGCAAGAAGCCCAGCTGCCGGAGAAAAGAAAGGACTTTGTGGTGGAATTGAGTCAGGTATTGCTGGGGAGCAGGTCGTAACCCTGCCAATACCTACAGTCCGGCCCCGTCCCCCAACCCCATCCACTCCCAAAGTTAGCCCCAAGGCCCTAGTTAAAGCTCCTGTCCCCGTCACTTTTTCATTCGGGTCCACTTCTAGCCTAGGGATGTCAGGGGATTCCCGGGGTCCTGCCGAGGATCGGACTGAAAGCCTGGACTGGGGAACTTCGGATGATGGATCGGAGGGTGGAGGGAGGATTTCCCGACAAGGGTCGGTACCTAGTGATTGTCCTAGTGTGTTGAGTATCACGGGTGGGAACAAATCACAGCACCGGGGAAAGGTTACGCCTTCTGAGGGTACTTCGGGGTATCTTCGGGTGGGCCTGAAGCGGAAGAGCCACTAGAATCCAACTCAGAGGAGAAACGGGAAACTAGATGGTGGGCGCCCCTATACGAGGGGTATGTTGCATGGATAGATCGCACCCGTTTCATTTTAGAAAGGGATGGGATAGTGGACCATTGGTGGGCTCCCGGGGAGTTCAGTGATGAGGCGTACCTCCAAGAGTTGAAAGTGAGGTGGAACCGAATTAACGGGGGGTTTATTAGGCCCAAAGGTTCTGCAGGACTAGAGGATCCCGTGGAATCAGATGAGCCCCTGTCATGGGTGTTGCCGGGAAGGGCTGGGCTAGCTAAATTCACCCGGACCTGTCGAGCTGAGCGAGCTATTGCAGCGAAGTATAAGAGGTCTCATGGGCTTGAGTACCCTTATGTCCCCGAACCTCTGATGAGGGAGATAGAGGATAATCGAGAGAGGTGGCTCCGTACTGACATAGAGTACTACATTGTCAATAAGGGAGGGGCCATTAAGGGAGTTCAGGCTGAGCAGAGGGTTTCCCAACTGATGAGGGTTTGGAAGATCGGGCGCAGTATTTACATGCACAAAGTGGTGTACTGTAATGAATGAGGCCTGCCCCGAGAGTATAGTGTGACAGTCACCAATGTAGCGGGACGGGAGGTGAAGAAACCAGACCCTCGACACTATTATTAGGTCCCGAAAGAGAGTGGTCTGCCTTTTCTTTAGTGCTCCCTGCTGGTCAGTGAGCGAAATGTTTTACATTATTATGACAATGTGATAATGTTTGAAGTGTTATTTGTGTGTTCTTTTGCAGTGTTTCCTGGCGCAAGGTACACCAAATTTAGGTCCCAGCCGGGACGGTGGGGATGCACCAGGGGGAGTATATAGCCATGCATAATAATGGTATACTACTTTCCTCTCTGTTGGCAGTAAGTCCTGATAAGTACAGGTATGCCAGCAGTAGTTATGGAGGTTTTCCCTCACACCCTGGTGAGGTGCCCTATGTATGGAGGGGAGTGGCTGTATGCTCTGAGTCTCTGGATAATGACATCAGAGATGCGCCTGCCTCCTGAAGTATATAAGGCACAACACTGTCAGTTAGTGTTGTGTTGACCAGCAGTTGTGTGAAGTAGCTTGTAAAGTGTATGCTCCTGCATAAGGGATTGTAGGAACACTTTTGTGACCCTAGTGCAGTAACTAGCGGTACAGGTTGACCAATCAAGTCTGTCTAAGCCACTCTGTGTCCAGGGACATGGCACAGGGGTGATCTCCCTAGGAGAAGAGGGAATCCCACTTCAATACGGGAGGGCGTACCTGGCAAAGGGACAGAACGAAGAGATGTGCAGCTAGAGCCGGCAGCTGCAAGGGGCAGTCTGCTACATCCCAAACTACAATAAAGATGGCCTTGTTAATGAAAACCCCACTGTGTGAGTGTGAGATTACTCTACAGTGGCAGTCACCACCGAGAAGGAGTTCCTCACCAGGACTATCTCCCTGCGGAAGCATAGATCCTGATGAGGTGGAGGCGCTGCACATGATGTAAATTGGACTCGCACCCACTACCTCAGCTACCTGTCCTGATGACATCCCCTAATACAATCAAGCGGGAGACTCAGGAGTCCTGTTACTTGCAGGCGCACCACCATACACGATCACGTAATGGGGACCGGTTAGACCACACGGGCCAATGTGAGATTGGGTGGGTCAGACAAGGGGGTCCAGCCATTACATATATATAACTGGGTTGAACTGGGACGAGACTTAGATATGATAAAATATAATTTATTCCTTGATAAAGGTGAACACACAAGATATACAAATAACAGGCAAAATATGGACACTTACTTAAAGTTTAGGACAAGAAGGCCATCAGGATACAGGATGGCCATTTCTTCCATAATTCAGTTGACATCACAGCAAGACAGGCAGGCCATGAAGACACATGAAGGACAATGAGTAAGGGGTGACTCTGGCTTATATACCATTTTAACCCTTCTCTTACACTCAAGATGCCGCGCTGTCTAGAAAAAATCCTTTTGAAGCTTTTTGAAGCAGATTTTTTACTTCCATTGTTAGTGTTATGTATCACACTTAAAAAACAGTCAGTTCCTTGGTTCCTGGGCCCAGCATAAACAATTAGGCAATTAGCCTTTGATCACCGGGCTTTGTAAATCCTGGCAGGATGTTCTTCCTGCTTATTACCATAACTGATGGAGTCTGCAGTTTCCAGAACAGAACCAAAATTCCATATACTGTAAATAACTTCATAACTTCAGTTCAGTAATACTTTCTGGCACGCAAGCCATATTAATACATTCCGGCACGCATGACGCTCCCAATGAGACTAAATATTATCGTGTAGTACTAAAATTAAGAGAGATATTAATATCTGGCTCTTAGTATCTGTTAAACCTCAAGTGTCTGTATTCGTTAGTTGGGGCTTGGTCCCACGAATACACATATGTAACTCTTAGCATGTTCAGCCCAGGACATCTCATAATATTCTTATATTTAATAAGGTCACTCTTTCTGATCTCTCCTTGGGTAACCGCACCCCTGGCCCCCATCAATTCATCCTTTGAAGCAGGGACCCCTGGGTAGTGGACATTTGTCACCTGGTGTTAGATTTCAAACCCAATGCCCCAGACCTCCTAAATCAGAGGCGTTTGTAAGGGTGAGTTATAACGCTCACAACCCACTCCAGCTTCCTGCAAACAGGTATTAACATACTGTGCACCAAAACCCCCATCTGTACTTTTTCACACCAAACTTAAATCAAGCCCTTTGAAGCCCAGATATTTCAGAAAAGATACCACGCATCCTAATGTATTTTCCTAAACGGCAGCTCATTAACCCCTTAAGCCCCAGTGTGTGTGGTGCAGACACTGGCCCAGAAACAATAAATTTTTACAGTGGAATAAGCATTTGGATATTGAAGCGAGGTAAAAACACATTACTGGACCTCAGTCCAGTTAACCCCTTGCTTCCCAGGTGAGGGTAGAGGGTGGCCAATTGGGGTGTAACCCCTTTAATCCCGGGCCAAATCATCTCCATCGTCACAATGGGGTTGTAATATCTTCTCTCAGTCAAATATTCTGTGTCCTTACAGAACTTTATATGATGTCATACATTATATAAAAGATGACAAATCATCATCATCATACATAGAGAAAAAAAACCTGTGTGATTCTTTTAAAACTTCTACAGTGATACCTTCCCTGAACAGTCTAATAAACGATTTCCTAATTTCTGACATGGCCTAAAGACCTTGGCATTAATCTGGGCGTATAGACAGCTGTCTGGGAATATAGCCAATCGTCCTTGAAAATAAATATCTTATACTACTGTAGTTAACAAGAACACTTTATTCTGTTTCTGTACATTCTAAGCAAAATATATATATATATATATATATATATATATATAATCAAAAAATAAATAGATGATACCGTTCTGTGGCTAACGAAATGCTTTTATTTGTGCGAGCTTTCGAGATACACTGATCTCTTTTTCCGGCGATGTTACAATGAATGAAGCAAAAGGTATACTTAAAAACAGTGTCTCTTGGAATGTTATCTGTGCGGTTCACAGTAACCTTTTGACACCTCTAGCCATAAAACACATCCACACCGGGGGAAGGAACAGCACAGATAACATTCCAAGAGACACTGTTTTTAAGTATACCTTTTGCTTCATTCATTGTAACATCGCCGGAAGAAGAGATCAGTGTATCTCGAAAGCTCGCACAAATAAAAGCATTTCGTTAGCCACAGAACGGTATCATCTATTTATTTTTTGATTATTGAAGCTCGGCTATATAAAATAATATATACTCGTACTCTAGATATATTTTTCTTAACCTTATCAAATTGAATGATTTAAGATATAATATGATTTGATATTCCACTCAATATTCATGGAACAATTTTCCTTCTAATATTAGTCAAATAATTAAATATGATCACAATCAAAAAGCAAAACAGTTTAAAATGAACATCTCGGTTGAGGATGTGGGCAAGGATTCCACGACATCTCGCACACAAGAAAATAATGTACTTTATAAAACGTCGTTTTTGTTATTCCATCTCCTCTCTGGAAGTTAAGTGGGTCGTCGATTAAACCCGCCTCCGATGTTTGTAGTCCTTGTTTTCTTGCTCGAATGTAGAAAATAAACTTCTTTGCTGCAAGTAAAATATGGTTAGATTCAAGTGTGGCTCGCCATTGAAAATAACACAGTCCGTGGAAAATAATATTATGAAAGATTGATCAAAGATGATGATATCCTTGTGAAGAAGAACGTTCCTTATCTTTGTATCCTC